>NC_056750.1:177702463-177742463 GCF_019279795.1 Protopterus annectens | reverse complement strand
GCCTTCCAATCCTGATCATTAGAGCTCCCATACCAGACTGCAATGCTGCTGGTCAGGACACTTTCAATGTTGCCCCTATAAAAGGTCTGAAGTATGGAGCTTGGTAATTTTGCCTTCCTAGCTTTCCTTAGAAAGTGCAAGCACTGCTGAGTTTTTTGACTGTGCTGGATACATGGACTGACCAGGATAAGTTCTCCATGAGATGAAGACCCAAGAACTTTGTACTCTTGACCCTTTCTACTGTCAGCCCTTTCATCACTAAAGGTTTGTGTGGTACTTGAGATCTTCTGAAATCAACAATTAACTCCTTTGTCTTGCTGACATTCAGTGCTAGATTGTTGCTGTCACACCAGACCAGTAGTTGATCAACCTCATCCCTGTAGGCCTCGTCCTCTCCATCTTTGACCAGGCCTATAACAGTGGTGTCATCTGCAAATTTGATGATCCTGTTCATCTCATGTGTGGCCTTGCATTCATGTGTCAGAAGAATGAAAAGGAGAGGGCTTAAGACACACCCCTGTGGTACTCCTGTGTTCAAGATGATACTTCCGGAGCTGTTGTCTCCCACACAAACCTTTTGAGGCCTTTCAGTAAGGAAGTTCAGAATCCAATTGCATAAATGAGAGTCTATGCCCAGTTGAAGTAGCTTCGATATCAGATTCTGAGAGATGACAGTGTTGAAGGCAGAACTGAAATTGATGAATAGCAGTCTTGCATAGCAGTTTTTGCCTTCTCGGTGGGTCAGTGTTTCATGGACAGCTAGTGAGATGGCATCCTCTGTACTGTAGTTTGTCCTGTATGCAAATTGCAGTGCGTCCAGTGACACAGATAGGATTGAGGCTATATGATCTTTGACCAGCCTCTCCAGGCACTTCACTACCGTTGATGTTAAAGCAACTGGTCGGTAGTCATTCAGAGTTGTTGGCTGTAGTTTCTTGGGTAGAGGAATGATAGTCATCTCCTTGAAGCATTTCAGAACACTGGCTAGATGGAGTGAAGTGTTGAAGATGTCAGTGAGTACCAGAGCCACTTCTGTCACACATTCCCTTAGTACTCTGCCCATGATGTTTTCAGGGCTAGCTGCTTTCATTGGGTTGACATGTTTTAGAGTTCTAGTGACATTGATAGTATTGAAGCTCAGCACTGCTTCATCCTTGTCTTCAGGGATTCTGCACGCTGTTATTTTGTTGTCAGTATCAAACCTACTGAAGAATTTGTTCAGTTGGTTCAGAAACTCGATGCTGTCATCACATGAAGCTGATGTAGGCTTGTAGTCGGTGATGGTTTGAATTCCTTTCCATAGTTGCCTGGTATCCTTCTGGTCCCTGAAGTTTACTATCAAAATCCAGAAACTGACTCCATTGAGTGATGACTTTATCAAACTATAATATTGAAAATAAAAACATAGCAAAGGAACAATAATGAAACCAGTAATTTGGTGTCCATATTTGACAAAGTCGATATTACTCAGAGTAGCTTCCCTTCCAGTCAGTTCCAACTAAAGTTTTGCAGGGGGGAAACCCCCCTGCACCCCCACAACCCCTGCTAATTATATATACAAACTCTGAGATCTCATTCCAGTGAGGAAATGGGTATATTTCCTGATGCTCAGTGTACCACAATCTCCAAGCAGAATGTCGACCTCACAATATTGAATGCACAATAGCCTTCGCACATGGGGGGAGGTAAGTTGGGTACGAGAGGATGCAATTGCAGACAGAGAAGACAGCAGACAGTGGAGGTGTGTGACACATGACAACCCCCTTCACCACCACTTCCGGGGGGGGGGGGGCCCATCCCCTGAGGCAGTTCCACCCGAAGGTGGTGCTAGGCCAGCAGAGGGGCCACCACTGGCTTGGGTCACAGATGTGCTGGGACCTAATGCCATTGCTGGCTGAGGTAGGGTAGGCAGATCAGCACGAACCAGCCTAACCTGACATGCTGCAGTTATGGAGGTAAACAAGACATACAGGTTAGTTATGAACAAAACCATTGTTAGTAATAACAGCATGCCAGAACAATGGAAATAACTCCAGTACATTTCATAGCATATTATGTGAAACGCAACAATAAATAACAGAACAGTCAGTATATTAACAGCATGCCAGTAACAGTTACAGCATAATGTCAACAGAATGGGTAATTCAACAGGCTATGTTAGTATACAACCATTTAATACATAATAATAAAACACATGCCTCAAAATAAAGTTTATGGAACAATATATGTTAATAGTAAACCATAACCAATTAATAACAAAAATAAATATATGAAGATAAAGGTGGGGAGAGAGAGCAATACAGTCCATTATTATCATTATAGGCTATACTGTTGACAACAGTACTGCTATCTACTCTACAGGTCTGTCTTTTCTTTATGTGTAAAAGTGCCCTATAGCTGCTGTAGCACATACATACCTCTCAAGCTATCTGCATGGGACAGTATGGGCCAAGCAGTAACAACTGCAGGTACACAGCTACACAGAATGCTTGCACATCAGGTGTACCTATAACTATCAAGTTGTACTGTAGGCTGATGTAGTGTTACTTTGTTATTTACACAATCATGTCAATGATACATCTGTGACAGAGGGATTATGCATTAGTAATTACATTCCACGACAGCGTGACACTTTGGAGACATGTATATGTACAGTACAGAAAGTAAACAACTATCCATGGGGATAGAACTCAATAGAAGTGACTGCAGAGGATATCATCATCAAATGTTTTAATTGTCTGCAGCAACCTTTAACAGACACTCCAGGCATGCAGCCATACCAAAATTTATACATTTTATTTATTTTATTTTATTTTATTTTATTATTCTTATACTTATTTCCTTTATTTTATGCTATATTTTTAAATTCCTGGTAATGACTGTAACAGTCTGTGAATGTCAATACACAATAATTTACTCATAATATGGGCTACTTCACCCATTTACCTGTAGTTCCTGTGGAGAGAATATCTGTTAACATTACATGATGGATACTGTAATGTTTGGTGCTACATGGTGTACTGGATTCAAACCCTGGACTGTGTGTGGCAAAATGTACTTCACACAGAGCATTTAGCAAACTGAGCTATTGAGTCACTGCTGCTTGCAAATTGACTGATATTTGCCTAGAGCTCATCTGACACAAAAATATGACCTGTTAGTAGTAGTACAGTTTTATACTAGACTGCAGTGACAGTTGAACACACATGTATGAAATTCAAGCATGACGGAGATAATAGGTAACCTAAACATTACTACATAGAATGCAGGTGTACACAATATATTGTTAGTGTCTTGAAATATCTGTGAAGTCAACAAACAATATCTGATTATGGATTATTATTTGCTGTCTACAGCTAGTACACTGTCATAACTGCAGTACCGTACCTCACAGCCTGAATGCTTGTAGCTGACATGCAATGGCGAAAACAAGACAATCCTGATGTATGCAATTTACCTTGGTGTTATTGCTATTGTTGTATGTGTTGTTGCAGAACTGTTGTCATAATTCATTCCTTACAAAACAGCTCTGAACCTTCACTTATTGCACAACAGACTTTATTAGATATACCTTCATGCAGGTACTGATAATGTCATGTTTTATTGAAGAACAGTTGTAATAATTGATTTCTTGCAAAACAGCCCTACTTCCACACTTATTGTACAACATACTTTATTAGCTATACTTTTATGCAGACACTAATATTATTTTGTGTTTTCATTGCAGAACAGTTGTCATAATTGATTTCTTGCATAAACAGCCCTACTTCCACAGTCAGTGCACAACATGCTTTATTACAGATACCTACAATCAGTTATTGGTAGGGTTTCAATTTTTTGTTGCACAACAGTTGTCATTATGCAGGTGCTGCAATACAGCTGTAATTCCACAGTTATTGCACTGCAAACTTTATTGCATATTGTGAAGATTGGGGAAAGATGGGTGAAGGCTGCCAGCCTAGTCAAATAGAATGTGATACATAATTCTATCATTTGTATAAATAAATGTAAAATACAGGCTTGTGTTCTTAAATGAAAGAAAACACTGTAAAATGTGAACTTCAAGATTGTTGCAACATTGCCATCTGCTGTAAGGAAAACCAAGCCAAGCATTTCAAATGTTCTTTGAAGTTACAATTATCTAAATGGTGGTGCTGAACTAGCTGGCTGAACACATTCTTTCTATTGTCTTAACCTAAGGAATGATTGCTAGAGTGTACATGTGAAATGTCTTTTATTGTTGTAGTTTCCTGAGCAGGTGTTAGCTTGCTAAATAATGCAGTTTGTTTGCCTTGGAACTCCAGACTAAGTGTCAAAATGATGTCATGTGAATACTGAGAAAACCTAAGTGTCAAAATGATGTAATTTAGGAGGGCCTTAGCAGAGCTGTTTGTTAGTGTTTTTAAAAACTGTTGTTCAGTGAGAGACTGCAAGTATTTTGTATTGGACCATCAACCCCAGCACTGGTTATGCTCTTTATGTGTGTAAGTAGGATTGTAGCACTGTGGTTTCTCTTAAGAATAGCTAAAGATTAGAAAGTTAGATTAAGTGTTTTTATTTGACATCAGACCTGTCCTACTGTATTATTTTAAGTTTCTGTGTAATCTCTGAACTCTTAGATATCTCTGTGGTATAGTAGTATTGTCTTGTGTATTATTTATTTATTATTAAAAACCCATACCTGTGGCTGGTTTATGTAGAGATAAGTAAGCTCTAGAGTACATTGCATATTTATAGAGTTTATTGTAATAAGCCACTCTAATAAGCCTTAGACTGAATAGTCACATTACCAATTGGATAATAATATTGCACAGTAATAATTGGACACCCTTTCAAGGGCCTTTGGGTAGCTGATAATTATTAAGCTGCTGGTGGCAGTAATTACTACTGTATAGTCTGGGTAAAGGGGCACAACTAGATAATCTGTGTCAGCCTTTCCCAAGAGTGTCTGTGAAGTTGTATAAATACTTATCTCAAAGTGTGTGTGGTGTGTCAGCTACCTGGGCAGGGGCACGAAGCACTGGTGGGACAGAGAGGGTACTGGAGGTTAGCTTGCCAGCTAGGCTGAGATCTGGACCCTATAGCTGTGCCAGTGGGGAGTCTTACTGGGGACCTGGGGAGCAAGGGAGCAACCATCCCCAGACTGACTGTGATCTCTGTGTGCACTTAAGAGAAATTGTACTTTGCTGCGTGTATTTGTTATCCTTTCCTCTTCTATGAGATGACCTCCCTGGTGTTAGTGATGAGGATTGAGGCTCCTTGATTGCTGGGCCAGGGCACAGTCATCACATATATACTTTATTACAGTTAATGCTTTGGTCTTCCCTACTTATGGCACTATAGTTGGCAGTATGCACTTTTTGCAGTACAGGTGTGAGTCCACATTAATTGCAATACAATCTTTGCTGTTTATTCCTAATCACAGTTAATGCTTTACTCTTTCTTGCTTATTTGTCTATAGATAGCAAAATTCATCTGTACTCACCACATTCACGGCATAACCTGGCCAACCGCCCAGCATGTGCCTCAATGTTGTGAGCCCTCTCCTCTGCAGCTGTTGGGAGAGAAGCACACCATTATACATACCAGTTTAGCAGACATTCAATATTAGATATTGGTGAAACAGACATAAATGTACTTACATACATGTGGAACATTCCCTGCCCAGAATTCTTGGACCGAGGTGCCCAAGAGAGTCTCCTTCCATCTTTTCAGATCATCATGGTGGTGACATCATTGTTCACCTGTGTGGGGGATACCAGTTGCACTGGTAAGGCCCCTTGTCAGCCGGTCCCAGGCCTCCGCCTTGCACTCTGGGCCATGCTTACCTCTGTGCATCAAATGTTTAACATGGTTTTTGACAAGGAGTCTGACCATGATCTTGGACTCCAGAATGCCCCAACGCTGCACCCAAAAGTGCGAACCCTCTCCAACACCTGCCATGGTATCTTTCAGGGACAGAACTCCAATGGATTACACTGTATTCCCGACTATTGGGCTTAATATAGCCTGTTTTCCCACCCTTACATGCCATTAGGTAACATTTAAAAATGCACGTCATCACTTAGCACTGTGCAAACCAGTGCAGCTGAGCTGAGAAGTGAGAAAACTCAAATGCTTGGCAGTGCTTAGCAGTGTGCAAACCAGCCAAGCAGTGCATAAATATTAACAGCCGTTATTTTGTTTATACAGTGCTTAGCAGGTCTTATCAGGTCTTAGCAAAGATTAGTTGAGTACAGCAGGCCAATATTTAAAAATAATTTGCATGATTTGTGTTTCAATAATAAATGCTTACTTGCCCTTCCATGTTCTCAAACCCTGCACCTACTGCAAATGAGGCCATAACTCTACCCATTTAGCTCTATGGATATGTGGAATTTTCCAAAACAAAGGAAACAAGTAGGAGAAAACATGCCAACTTGCCAGCAGTGAACACTTCACGTCCATTTATTAATGCCACAGTAAAAACACGTACTCTAATAAATGCTTAACTTATACACCTAATTTTCATCTCTAAGTAAGACTTCATCAGATGCCATAAACACACAATAATTTCTTCCTTATATATGCCTAAATGTCCCTTTACCCAATAAAATCAATCATTTAATTATCTCAAACCCAATGGGCGTTAAAATCAAGTTTAGCTTACTCATGTAGTGCAATATATTGTTTCATACAACTAAGAATGAGTATACGCATAACCTATTCAGTAAACATTTTTAGTGTACAAATTACAGCATTAATATCAAAACATGGGTACTTAAAATCAGTTCTTTACAGGTGTAACAACCTCTTAAAATTCTTTAAAATATAATGGCCACATTAAGTGTATTCATAATCAGTGTTAGAGCTCCATCTAGTGGAAAAACATATTTAATTTAAAAGCAAACAAAATGATTTGTGTTTTAACTGAATATTAAAACACCTATTCTCATACATAATTTAACTGTTTATGATATAAAGTCAAAGAAAGCTAGTCCCACTTATCTATGTGGTTAAAAACCTATTATACAACATGTTATGACTTACAATTATATTAAACCCTATCTGTTATAGCTTTGCAACTCTCATTTTCAGAAGTGGGGGTTATAGAAATATTTTCATTACGGCCTGGGAATTTATTGGTTTCCAATGTAATTTGCCACCATAACTCTCTGTATTCTATTCTTGTTTCCAGTGACCCTCCCCTTAAATCATTCTGTATGCCCTCTAGTATAAAAAATAAAAACTTAGCCCTTGTGCAACAGTTAGTGTGTTTGTACAAAACATTGTTTTCATTTTTAGTCTGTATTTCACAATAATGTTCATATATTCTTTTCTTGAGCTGATGTTCCATTTTTCTTATGTAAAATGTTTTGCAAACTTCACCAGGGGCGGCCTGTGCTATTGGACTGCCGGACTGCAGCCCCCTAAACTTAAAACAAAGAAAAATAAATAAATAAAAAGAAAAAAAATGTTTAAAAATTGCGGACTTCCGCGCATGCGCACTAGTCCAGACTGCTGCTGAGACAGTCTGGAGCATGCGCAGATTGTCTCAGCAGCAGTCCTGACTGGGAAACATGGAAAATGCATCGGGGTGCAACGTCAGCAGTCTGGAATTTGCTGCAGTCTCATCAGGCGTCGATCTCGCGACGGGCAGAGTCTGGTGTAGATTGGAGTTTGCTGCAGTCTCGTCGAGGGAAGATCTCGCGACGGGTTTTCTGGATTTATGCTACAGGGAAAGATTCTACTAGGGATTTGGATTTATGTTACAGGTTGTGTGTGTGTAAGATCTCGTGACGGGGATGTGCGCGGGCGGGTTTTCTGGATTTATGCTACAGGGAAAGATTCTACTAGGGATTTGGATTTATGCTACAGGTTGTGTGTGTGTGTGTGTGTGTGTGTGTGTGTGTGTGTGTGTGTGTGTGTGTGTGTGTGTGTGTGTGTGTGTGTATGTGTGTGTGTGTGTGTGTGTGTGTGTGTGTGTGTGTGTGTGTAAATGCCCCAGGTGCAATATACTGGTGGTTAGACTCATGGTGGTGTGGTAGGGAATACCTCAGGCTTGAACCCTGTACCTTGTATGCAGGTGTTAAAGAGGTGAATTCCCTACCCACCACCATTTGTAAAAAAAAATTGATCTGTTCCTCATAATATCTGTGGTTTGTAAATGTTGCAATGCTTGATATCTGATGGTGCAGTGGTAGCATTGTTGCCTCACAGCTGCAGGTTCTCAGGTTTGATTCTTGGCTGGAGTGCCGTCTTTGTGGGGTCTGTATCTTCTCCCTGTGTTTGTGTGGGTTTGCTTTTGTGTCCTCCCATGTTACAAAGACATGTCTGCATTATTTCTTCCTGGGCCTCTGCTGAAAATTGTTTTTTTGTTCCAAGTCAGACTGTCCTGATTAACAAATGTTAAATAAAATTGACAGGCATTTGAATTTCAGACTTCAGGTTTCTGAATGTTTAATTCCTTACATATTTGATGGTGCAGTGGCAGTATTGTTGCCTCACAGCTATAGGTTTTCTGGTTTGATTCTTGGCTGGGGTGCCTTCTGTGTGGAGTCTGCATCTTATCCCTGTGTTTGTGTGGATTTGCTCTGGTGCCCTGCCATTTTACAAAGACATGTGTCTACAGTATTTCTCCCTGGGCCTCTGCTGAAAATTGTTTTTGTTCCGTCAGAAGTAAAATTGACAGGCATTTGAATTTCAGACTTCATATTCTTCAGAAAATGCATAGTAAAACAACTTTTTATTCTAGCAATAAGTATATAGTAACACAACCTTTTATTCTAGCAATTTTCTAAGTTTATAAGATAACTATTTGAAATGTGTCTTTATTTTTGGGACTGTATTACCCTGTTATTGGCTTTGTCCAGGTTTTTTGTGCTAAGGTTGACAGCTATGGCAAGAACTGAATTCACTGAATATGTTTGAGGGCTGTATTCCCTCATTACTGGGTTTGTCCAGGTGTTTTGTGCTAAGAGGTTGACAGCTATGGTGAGAACTGAATTCATTAAATGATAGCCATTTAAGTTTCAGTCTTCCTCTCTTTCACAAAGCAGCTGATTTGGTGTAGTGGTATGTTGCTCTGACTGTTTTGCACAGGGACCTTGGCAGTAAAATGTATGGTGGTAACACAGCATTTTTCTTTCACAAAGCAGGTGATTTGGCATAGTGGTATGTTGTTCTGACTCTTTTGCACAGGGACCTTGGCAGTAAAATGTATGGTGGTAACACAGCATTTTATTCTAGCAGCTTTCCAAGATTATACAAGCAATGTTTAATGTGTCCCTGGTTTTTGCCCTTTTGACCCACCCCAATAAATTTGGCTTTTTCCAGATTTCTTGTGCTGCGAAGTTCAGATGTAGTTGAGTATTGAGTAGATTTTACAAGGAGCTGAGAGCTGCTGAGGAAGAGAAGTTGAGTGCTGACTATGCTAAATCAGCTCGCATTGCTAATAGCACCACAGGTTGTGTACTTGCTTTTGATGCAGAAGGTTGTTGGTTCTACTCCCATAAGGGGTGAATGCTGCCGTACTGAAAGTTAAGATACTAACTATGAGCCTGTTATCAGTTTGCCATCCATTTCCTATTGCAATATTACTAGCTTATTTTTAATGTAATTTAGGCAATTTATTCCTCAGGGGCATCAGACACTTTATTTTTCGATGAAACCATGAAATATAAAGGTGATTACTAGCAGCAACCTCTTTGTTACAGATTTATTTAATGTGGAATTATTTAGATGACTTTTTTACTACTTCAGAGATTGTGCATATTTACTGATAATGGTGGACTGTAGAATTGTGCATATTTACTGATAATAGTGGACTGTAGAAGTTTGAGTAGACTTTTATGATGGAAATGTTCTAAATTGGGCAGTTTTGTCATTGGTGCATGCGTTTTGTTTCATTGTTTACTGGAAAAATGTTCAAAGCAATAGGAAGGTGTATCAAAGAGCACATGTATGTTTCATATGCAAGGGGCCTATGATTTGAAAACAGCCCAGAATTAATCTTTATCTGCCACGGGTAAAATGTATTTTCTTTGAATGTGGGTCTCAATGTTGTTTTGATGAATGTGAGTTTCAATGGCAGAGAAGTTTTAATGCCAAGTTTGTTTAGCAGATGTCTTAGTGTTTGTGCTGTAAAATGTAAAATAAAACTTTCAAATGAAGTTCAAATCATCATAGAAGTAAATCAGTATGCATGTTAATGTTTATGGTAAATGGAGTGAAATAGCCAAGTAATAGATCATTGGAATGGCTGCAGGGGGAGGCTCCATTCGACCATGGTTTTGTGAGGGGGAAGGGTGGCAAACTTAGGCAGCCCCAGCTGAACCATACCTCCCAAATGTCCAGATTTTCAAAGAATGAATAGACTTTTTGCTTCTTATTTTTGGTTTGTTCCTCATAAAATTTGTGTTTTTCTGGCAAATCATTTAGGAATTAAGTCACTAAATAATGACACACTGCGTTTCAGACTTCATAACCTTCAGAAAAATGCATGCTAAAGTAAGACCTGTTCTATCAACTGTCTCAGTTTATACCAGAGCAATTTTTAGTACTGTTTATATGTTCCCCCAATATATTTGGCCTTGCCCAGATTTATTGCATTAACAGGTTGAGAGGTACATGCAAATAAATTGCTTTATAGAATTAGGCATAGTCAAACCTCTCAACTGTCCCTGATTTTGGCTCAAAATGTTGCTCTTCCCCTCATGATCCCTCCGCAAAATAGCAATTTTGGAAGAAAACATGGAGGGTTTATAATTAAGAAATAACTGTAATAATCAGTTAGATTACTTTTATTTCAGAAATGCATGTAGATTCTTTTATTTTGTCAGCTGCTCAAGTTAGCAGTACTAATATTAAAGTATCCCTTCTTTGACAGGTTCCCAGCTGTATTGTGTTGCTATTTTATATTTTTACATCACATTTTTTGTCCATTTTTCATAAAATTGTGTTTTTTTGGCAAATTAGTGACAAGTCATTAAAGACTGAAGTTAGAAAATAATGACAGACATTTGCGTTTCAGATTTCATACCATTCAGAAAATTCATACTAATGCAAGACCTCTATTATCTTTCTAAGTTTATAAGAGCAATATTTTAAAAATTGTCCTTATTTTTGGGCCTTTGTCCCATTTCTTTGTATGGCTTTGTCCAGATTCCTTGCTCTGAGGTTGAGAGGTATGACAAATGTGTCAGGGCCATCACAAGTCAGCCAGAGATATTTTAAACTGTGACATACTTATTGCACCCCACTCCCCCATGTAGTGACTCTGGATGTGTCGAAGCAAGGCAAAGAGTAGTTATGCAGTGTAAATGTGCAGAGTATTCCCCCATCCAAGGTAGACACAAGTACTAGAGTGGCTTTTCATCTGTCCTTGATTTTTGCAGAATGGTCTGGTTTCTGTCATATTTTTTGTACTGTTGATTTATGCTTATTACTCAAAGTGCCTGTTGCTCTGTGTTTAAGTAGCAATACTTTAATGACCATTAGGTAAGCTTGGCTGAGATTGCAAGATGCAAGTAAGCTTTAATAAGCATACTGTTAAAGAATTGCCAACATTGAAAGCCTTTCTGTTGCCATATAGAGAATACTTAACTAGATAATGTATAAGCCTTGGGTATTGAAATGCATATGCCAGTATTTGGAATAAAGGACAGGCTTACATTATTTTAAGAGTCTCATTACACGTGGAGACTTTCAGTCATCTCTGCAGGCTTTACCTGTAAACAGAATGCCAATTGTGTGGTCCATAACCTGTACAGTAATCCTTTCAGTGTGGTCCATAACCTGTACAGTAATCCTTTTAAGCAATGTATCTTGAGCTTATTTCTTGTTTGCTTTTCATTTTTTACTTTGATCATGTTTTCCCCATGAAACAAGTAGATGTCAGGCAGCAGGTCTTTTTTTGGATAAGGAATATTTTTACAAGTGGGGGCATCAGAGATTTCTACTTTCAGCATGTTACTTGGTACTTTAATAAAGCTGAATATAAATTATAATTAGAACTGCAGTGCAAGAAGTGATTTGAGTTGAGTGCTGCTTGTTTTTCTTATACTTGATTTTGACTGGCATTCCATTAATTTATTTAAAAAAAAAGTAATTTATTTTTTCATGCCTCACAACCTTTTTTGTTTCCATCTAGATATTAAGCTGTCATGCAGCCAATGCATTGAAATATTTTTATTCTTCTACACTTCATTTTGTCTTGATTGGACTCTCATAATGACGGTTTGGCACCCAGGGCAGTATATTTAGTTTTTGTGGTTTTGAGCATAGCTCCTCCCCTTTCTATTTGGCCGCACCCCTTCCCATTGGCCCCACCCATTCAGCTGTCTCCTGCAGCCCCCCTTTGATTTGAAGTCACCAGCCACCACTGAACTTCACATAATGTTAAGTAGACTATACCAGTTGTATTACAATTAGAATATTTATTTTCTTCTATTCTTTTGTCCCTACTTTTTATATTAACCACTTCTTTGTGCAGAATGTGTGGACATTGAGAATATGTTCCGCACTTAAATGTTCCTTTTCTCTTTACTTGTTTACTATTCCTTTTATTTTTGTCTTGCTCTAATATGTCCTTCAAATTTTGTGCTTTTCTAAATATGGTTTTAATTGGTGTCTCAGCTACTTCATTTATACATGTTAAAACAATAAACCTATCCCACTCTCTCTCTATAATGCTTTTAACATTGTTTGCATTTCCGTTGTATTCTATTATAAAAGCTGCTCTCTAGTTGTCCATTTGTTTCCTTTGTACATACTACTTCTCTTGTTTTGTTCTTCCTAAAATAGGCTTAAATCTCTCATTTCTTCCTTCTTGTACTTCATTTCTAACTTCTTGTATTAACCTCTCATGGTATCCTCTCTCTTTAACCAACATCTCTACAAAATTAAATTTTTCTTCAAAATCCTATTCCTTAGATGTCATTCTGCTACATCTGGCATATTGTCCTTTTATTACACTTCTTTTTTGGTGGGGTGGATGAGCACTTGTATAATGAAGATAAGAGTTTGAAAATGTTTCTTTTCTATATATTTTAGATTTGAACCCACAGTCAGGCTTATATATAAATACATCTAAATAATTCAGTCTATTGTGGGAAAAATTGTATGTAAATTGTAAAAGCAAATCTTTAAGTTTATCTACTGAAGCAGTCAAAAATACAAATATCATCTAGGTACTTTTAATATAGTACCCAGCAGTTTTTATATTCTGAATGGTGAATGTATTTTTCTTCCCAGGCTGCTAACACTATGTTTGCATATGTGGGGGCACTTGCAGCCCCTATAGCAACACCCTTTATTTGCTGAAAAAATTCTCCACCAAAATATATATAGTTGTTCTTCAGTACTACTTCAATTAAATTCCGAGGAAGTCATTGTGTTGTAAGTTCTTATTTTGTATTAAGGATTCCTCAAAAAAATCCATTTCTTTATCATGGGAATATTTGTAAATAAATCAGTTATATCAGTAGTAACAAATATAATATTGTCTGCATAAATTTCTTGTTTTACACACCTTAAAAATCCCATGAGCCCTTAAGTATGTCAGTTTAATTCACCCATACCTTTTTTCAACTTTTTTGTCTAAATATTTAGCTATAGGGGCTGTTTTTGAGCATTCTGTCACTACTATGGGTCTTAAAGGGGGATCAGTTTTATTTTTATGCATTTTGGGTATTCCAAAGATGGAGGGGATTCTACGTCTATCATGTCTCATATAATTATAACTTAATTAATTAATTAAGCCTTCAATTAACATGTCATTTATTGCTAAATACATTTTTGATAGGAAATACTTATTTCATTTTTGGATATTTATTAGTGTCTCTTAAAATGCTGTACATTTTTTCTTCATATAATATGTCCATAATAACTGCACCTCCACCATTGACTGGTCTCATCACTCTAATTTTATCATTATTATTAATTTCTTCCAGAACTTTCTTTTCTCCCATGGTTAAGTTGGATGTATATTTACCCTTGTGGAAGACCTTTCTTAATTCCTTTTCTACTATTGTTTTAAATTTTTTAAGTTGGGGTGAAGAGGTGGGTTACATATACTTTTCTTCTTAATACCCTCATTGTTCACCTTCTGTGTGTTAAAGGACATTACCATTTCTAAATTAATCTTCCTTACTAGCATCTTAAAGTCAAGTGTTATCCTAGTTAAGTCTCCTTTTCTCTGCAGAATAAATTTTAATCCTTTTGATAAATGAAAACGTTCTATTGTAAGATTAATGTTGCTATAATTAAATATATTAAAATTATTACATGAATTTATAGTTGTTGTTGGTTTTGATCAACTATATTGCTTTCGAGGACTGTACTAATACCTTCCCCTTCCCCTCGTTCCTTCTTTTGTTCCCTTCAGTTGTTGTAGTTCTACACATATTGAGGCAGATTTTTGTTTTTTAACCTCTTGGATCTTTGAAGGGGGGATATTCTAAATGGTCAATCATATTAACTTCTTCTTCTGTTATACTAGTCTCATACCATTCCCCTCCATGCTGATCTTTCTTCTCATATCAGTTAAAATTGTAACTTTGACTGTTACTACCATTCCTATCCCTAGAAACCTTGGGTTTAGGATACTTTTTTTTTTCTTTATATTCTAAAAATATCTCTTTCTAGCTTCTTTGACTTTTTATTAATCAACCCTGTACATTGCTCATCTAGCTTTTTTCTTATGTTAAAATATTTCTCCCTTTCCACTTCCATAGTAAACATAAGATCATTTGTAATGTTCATAGGTTCGTAGGTTCATACTAGGCTATCTGCCCTAGGGCATTTATAAGCCTAGCCAGAATGTGTTTGGCTTTCGCCACCCATTTTAAATTTATTTTGCTATGTCCTTTTTCGAGGTTAGTATACTGTGCCTCTGTCTAACAGTGACACAGAAGTGATACCCGGGGTAAACCTACGATCTCCCATCCACTCATCAAGATTCCTCTTGAATAGAGTCAATGAGGGACTCTGCCTAACCTGGACTGGGATTTTATTCCAGAGTAAAGGGAGCCTCTGGGTTATGAATCTGTCCCTCCAGCATGTCCTATTTATTTCAGTGCTGAGGTTCAAGACTCTCGAGCGCGTAGCTCGATGGGATTTGGATTTTCTGAGGTGCAGCATGTCCATTAATTCCGGGTTGGACATGGCTTTATACATCAGGCACAGATCGCCTCTGAACAGGCGGTATGCCACTAAGTAGAGCTGGAGTTTCTTTAACCGGGCAGCATATGGCATCTGTTTGAGCCCTTTGATTACGGTTAACATCTTCAATTTGTTTTGTGTAATATTGTTTTCTGCTTTTCATGTTGTTTAACTACGACTCTTAACACTTCTAACCCACATTGATTAAAAATATCTATTAGTTCCTTGTGAAATTCAGTGCCTTCTATCACATTATTTGGGTATTTGCAAATTCTGAGACGTTTTGGAACTATACCCAAATTCACACATTCTCTTAGATATGCGTTTTCAATTTCTAAGGTTCTGAAATTTTACATAAGGTTATACAAGTTCTTCACATTGTTCTCATATGTGTCCATATAAACATCTCTCTCATTGTTACTTTGTTTAAAATTGTATGACAAACCTTTGAGCAACCAGTCACTAAGTTCTACATTTTGTGTTCTATTATGTGAACAGTCACCTCTTTTGCTCTGTACTTTGATTTCAATATCCCCTTGTTGCCAACTCGTAGACGGTTCATCTGCAGTTTCACTCCCAGAAATGCTAGACATTTGCTGGAAGTCAAACTCTGTATTTTGCAAAGGAAAATTATCTGAATTCGAGTTGTCTCTGTGTCCGTGATGGTGTTCTCCCGTGTAACATTGATTTCCAGTCATTACTTCCTGGGTCTGCAGGGGAGTGCAAAAGCCAAAATTCTGGTCATGAATTGGCTAATAGGAGTGAGGAGGTCGAACAATTGTGTGAGCTGGCTTATCAGTTTCTGAGATTCTCCCACATCCTTGTATCTAGTTAATTCAGTACTAGATACCTGTGTTTCTCCTTCCATATCTCTGAACTCCAAACTCCAACAAATAATACCAAAGGAGAAACAAAATTACCCAACATAAACCACAAACAGGCCAAAACAAAGGCAACAGGTAGGAGAAAACACCCCAACTGGCCAGCAGTGAACACTTCATGTCTATTTATTAATGCCAAAATAAAAACATGTACTGTCATAAACGCTGAACTTGTACACCACATTTTCGTTTCTAAGTAAGATTTCATTAGATGCCATAAACACACAATAATTTCTTCCTTATATATACCTAAATGTCCCCTTACCCAGTAAAATCAATCCTTTAATTATCTCATACCCGAAGAACTTTAAAACCAAGTCTAGCTGACTCATCTAGTGCAATATGTTGTTTCATACAACTAGGAATGACTGTACTCATAACCTAGTCATTAACATTTTTAGTGTACAAATTACAGCATTAATATCCATACATGGGTACTTAAAATCAGTTATTTTTAGGTGTAATAACCTCTTAAAATTCTTTAAAATATAATGGCCACATTAAGTGTATTTATTATCAGTGTTAGAGCTCCATCTAGTGGAAAAACCTATTTCATTTATAAGCAAACAAAATGATTTGTGTTTCAGCTGAATATTAAAACACATTCTCATACACAATTTAACTATTTATGCTGTACGTCAGGCAATTCTTTTCTCTCCTTTTGTATTATATGTGGAATTTTGCTATACCTTTACATATACCTCTAAGCAACCTTTACGCAGTGCTGAGCACCACTCTGCACCATGCAAACCCACTCAGCTACTCTTAAACTTAACCTTAACATAAATAATTAAATACATTTGGTTTCTATTTTTAGATATCTGCTGTCTCAGCACTGCTTAGTATTGATGCAGTCTGCGCTGCGCCATATAAACATGCTTTTTTTAAAAAAAAAAAGAAAAAATACAAAAAATAAATGAAAATAACATTGGGACTACTACTATTAAACAGTGCTGGGAGTGTCTTGTTCAACTGCAGACACCGTTTGCATTACACCCCTTACACCGATTCAATAACCATATTCCACTGCTCTCCCTCGGCAACTCACCATGATTAATATGCATGGCATGCTGCCGAGAGTGAACCCTGTATATGGACATGGTAACATTCCATGTAGGCTTTACACTATACCTGCATGGATTTTATTAAATCTAGGGGAAAGTGTTTGTTCTTAACAGTTCTGCCTGGTAGCAAGACCTTATTATCCTACACTGCTATTCTCATTCTTACAAGGCTTATTTTCAGTTAAACTGGTACGTTTAATTTTACTTTGGCCTCTGCATGATAAGGAGTGAACTGCCGACAGCTCTGCTTTTATTCTCATCATAGTTTTAGGAGAAAAAGGCAAATAGTCCTACTGGAAGAAACAAGACGATGTTTGTTGAGGGGAATACAAGAAGCAACATAATAAGTTATCTCATGATTTCTAATAGTTTAAATACATTTTGAAAGATTTTGAACACTGGTACACATTAATGTTGTATTGGCTTCTCTTTTTTTACATTTTATGCATGTATAATATTATCATCCTTTCCCCCATTTACCATGTGTATGCTATATGTGATTCCAGTGGTGGGATTTTCTCCATTAACTACAATGATGTTTCAGGAGACAAACCAAAGTTTTCTGAATGAATACTATTTAATGAACGTCTCCATCTGGCAGCTAGGATTCTGCTTTCCAGCCCATCCCAACAATTAAACAGTTGGTCAAGCTATGTCTAAATAGATCCTTATTTCCCAGTGAAGTCAGAATGTTGTGTTGTTTTCTGCTTATTCACCCAATTCGTTATACCTAGTGATACAAGTACCCTGCAATTAACCATGACATGAAGAGGCAGCAACGGTCTGTGTTGTAACCTATAAAAAATAACATTGCAACCAAAACTATTTACTGAAATAAAAAGACAAATAAATAATATTTTCATTGCATTTAGTGTACAGGTTATAAGACAGATAGTATCAGATTCCAAAAGGGTCAGGGTGAAGTGGTTGAAATGTGATACTCTTTTCTATTCGACTACAAATAATTATCTTGATCTGAGGCAAAGTACAACAAAGTGATACCAGGTACTCCAGTGTGACTGCTGCTCCAAATATGGCATGTTACACCATGTGCAGGTTATAAGATTCAGAAACATTCTATGCTAATAAACTGCATACCGACTTCCCAGTAAGCAACAAACTGCTTGACTTCTTCATGTGATAATCCAAAATATTTTGGTGGTGCTGCATAGCTCTGCCATACGTTGAAGATATCTGCCTCCAATTTAACACATACATGTTGGCAGTAGTACTTCAGGCATGTTTGCAATGTTACTGCTAAAAAAAATGGACAGCATACCTTGTTGGTGTGCAGCTATAGCACCCATAATTTATTGAAGAATAAAGCCTTTACAGTCATTCTTGTGTATGTAAAGGACAATTCTGGGAGCACCACCACTGCCTATGTGTACATTCAGGTGTGCTCCCCCTGTATGTAGGCAATGGTATTGCACACATATGGTCCATCCACATCTAATGCTGAGTCTACTGCCAACCCTTAGAGGGAATGCTCAACAATGCTAAGGTTATTGTGGGGCTGCTTGCTGATTTCAGTGAGGTACGTGATTAATATAAATAATATAATGGTATGTTTCATTAGTTTATAATTACCACAGATTCCATTATTACATTATTTGCTTTACTTAATGTTAACATTTCCTTTTCCCATTAGATATTCTCTGGTATTCATCTCAGGTCTCAACAGAATAATATAACATTTGGGTAAAAATAAACATGAAAACAGTCCAGCACTAGAAGACAAGATTGCAAAGATTTCTACTGCAACCATGTATTTTCCTTTGGTGCTCAGGTATGCTGGGATAAATGAAAGCCACACACTTACAAATATCAACATGCTGAATGTGATAAACTGAGCCTCATTAAAAGTATCTGGTAGTTTTCTAGCCAGGAATGCAACAACAAAACTGACACTGGCTAAAAGCCCCATGTACCCCAGCAAAAACCAAAAGGCAATACCAGATCCCTCATCACATTCAATAATAATTTTATCATGTTGTACATTTCTGTTCTTTACTGGGAAGGGAGGAGAAATAGTTAGCCAGCATATACACAGAATAACCTGAAACATGGTGCATATAAATACAATACTGTTTGGCAGAACAGGTCCGACCCATTTTTTTAAGTTACTATTTGGTTTTGTCGCATTGAAGGCTATCACTACCATAACAGTTTTTGCCAACACACAAGATATGCAGAGAGAAAAGACTATACCAAAGGTAGTTTGTCGCAGCAGGCATGTAACTCTCACTGGGTGACCTATGAAAATCAAAGAACAAAGGAAACAGAGAGACAGTGCAAACAGTAGAAGATAACTGATGTTCCGGTTGTTGGCCTTTACAACTGGAGTGTCTCTGTGTCTCATAAAGATGGTTAACACCATCACAGGAATCAGTGTGCAGATAATCGATAGAGATGCCAAAGTGCTACCCAGGGGTTCTTCAAAGGATAGATATTCCACGGATCTTTGAAGACACTGATTTCTGGCAGGATTGGACCAATAATCTTCTGGGCATATCCAACAAGTATTGGAATCTAATCACATGAAAAAAGATGTTATGTATGACTTTTGTATTTTACTACAAAGCATAAGACAAACAGTTGGTAGAAAAGGAAATGGGATGTTGAGTAGAAGATAAATTAAAAAAGGTACAGCAACATTTAAAATGGTGATTTCAAAAACATCTTTTAAAATAAAAGTTAACTAACAATTCTCAAAGGCACTTAGTTTGTGCCTTAACAATACCCTTCAGAATCTCACTGAAGTCGTAGAGGGCTGGTAGTTTTCTGTCCTAGCACAGAGTTTCTTGTACACCATCCTGTGGTTTGTAGCACTTTCCAGTTTAGTTGCAGGGTAAGGTTTATTTCATTACATGCTCCACTTCTGTATCTTACCACATGTAGACACATGCCATGCCTGAAAGCATCAACATCAACCCATAGATTGCATGCTTTCTGTGGCTTGAATCCTGCTTTCTACTTCTCTGAATGTGTTCTTTGATGGAATGTCTTCAATGTTGTCTCTGTTTTGCACCTCTAGGTTATCTTTCTCCCAGACCCATTACTTCTGCCACATTCCATATCTACCCCACAATAATTCCATTTTTTTAACATTAAAAGGTGACATAGGTGCACATACAATAAGAGAACAAAATAATAATATTCCTTTTGCTATTTTCATGTAGTATACATTTTATCAATTTTCATTCACTCCGCTGTTACATAAATGTATTTATTTCCTGCATTTCGTTACCAGAAAATTCTGACTGGACAAGCCCATTTGCAGCAGAAGCCTGGGAGAAAGGCTCCTTTATAATATCAGATATAGTGCACACATTCTTATTTATATAGACAAACTACAGTTAATGTCATTACTATAGTCAAGTAAAAATATCAACAATATTCGTACAATTATAAGAGTGCAACACCATTCAAGAATGTTATAGAGCATTTGATAATAGCTTTAGAGTACATTTGGGCTATAATTGTGGTTGAGGCAATAAGCATGAGTTTATCTGAAATAGGTTAAGTCTGAGGTAGATAGAGCACCATGTGAAAAATATTTAAACCGACTATAACAGAAAGAGAAGAGGGAGTGAATTGGGGAGTGTAAAAGTGGAGGTAAGGCATATTGCAGTAAAAAGGGAGTGAATTGGGCAGTGTAAAAGTGGTGGTAAGGCATACTGCAGTAAAAATCTTGAAGCTTTAGTTTGTCTCACTTTGATTTAGGATCTGCATAGATGGTAAAACAATGAAGGTTGATTTAAGGAGAAACATGCTAGAGG
The DNA here is from genome assembly GCF_019279795.1 of Protopterus annectens. NCBI lineage: Eukaryota > Metazoa > Chordata > Ceratodontiformes > Protopteridae > Protopterus > Protopterus annectens. Next base: position 177,721,595 of record NC_056750.1, on the reverse strand, counting down.
GTAAGGCGTAATTATATCTGTATGTGAGGGAGAGACCACAGAAAAGTTTGGCTAGTATGTAGGATAGTTGGACTAATAAGGAATGGATTGCTGTGAGACAAAATGACTTAGTTGTGTTGTGTTGTATTATGATGTTAACCTGGGGTGGTACAGGAACACACCCAGGAATCAAGTACATGCTTTTTCAGCTATGTTTTTTAGGAGTTTAACTTATCAGACTGTCTGACAGAAATAGGAAGGGAATGCCATTCTGTTGGTGACCTTAGAATAAATGAATCAGAATTATTAGATTTGTTAACAAGTAACTGAAGTTTGTTTGTAGGGTAGAGTAATCCACTAGTTTTATAAAGGGGGATAGTGTAATTTAGGGATGGTCAGTTATATGGCTTGGCAATGATTGATTGGACTGAATTAATTTGGGTGTAGGCCAGGTAGTCTGGAAGTTCCCATCTGTTGCACTTTTAGTGCAAGGCAGTGATTGGACCTATTTGGCATGTTGATGATGAATTTAGCCACTTTATTATAGCATTGATTGAGTTTTTCTAACTGTATGGTTTATGAGCTTGTGAAAATTGGACTAATGTGTAGTAGTGTAAGTAAGAGATAAGTTAGGAGTATATACTTTCTACCACTGTCTGTTAGGTAAGGTTTGATCCTATATAGGGAGCCCATGTTTGATAAGATTTTTTTTACCTGTTTTACCTGTTTTATATGCTGATCACATTTCTGGTGTTCATCTGTGGTTGTGCCTAATATTTGGCATGACTTACTTGCACAGTTTGGGTATTATCACATAATGCTATATGGAAAAGAATATGTTGTGCTGCCATTTGTTTAGGTGTGAATAGAATTTATTTAGATTTTTTGGTATTTACTAGGAATTTGTGAGACACTTTTCTATGAGTGTGAAAGACTTGGGTAATTTTTTGGAAGTGTGATAGGTTTTGGTAGAACAGATCAAAGATGAGTCATTTGTATACTGAAACATGGAAACATGCTTATTTGCCAAATGGAAGTGGTTCATAATGATATTAAAGAGTATAGAACCTAGGATAAACCTTTGAGGTATGCCAACAGATACAGGCAGAAAGGCTGAGAGGATATCTTCCCATTTAATTGCCTGGCATCTGATAGGGAATTTTGGAACCATTTCAGTGGTGGGACAGAAACTTGTAGAAAGGCTAGTTTCTGTAGTAGCTTATAATGAGATATCATATCAAAGGCTTTTGATAGGTCTAAGAAAAGTGCATATACAGGGTTTCCTGAGTTTCTGTGTATAGTTACAGTATACAGGAAATTAAGAAGTGCGATATAGGTGTTATGATTCGATTTAAAGCCATGTTGTAAGTTGGAAAATAATTTATTTTCTGTGATACAATGTAGTAGTTAAAACTGAATGGACCTTTCAGGAATTTTTGATTGAGGTAAAAGAATAGCAATTGGCCAGAAATTAGTAATATCTTTGGATAATCCTCCTTTGAGTGTGGGAATAATGTAGGATTTTTTCCACAGAATATGATCATAGGATTTGCTGACAGACATGTTAATTACTATTTAAATGGGATAGGCTAGAGCATTGGCAGAGAGTTTAGTATATTCTCCAGGTATATTTTCTCGGGCTATCGTGATTGATTTTAGTTTTAAAAGGAGCCTTTTTATGTAAGATGTGTGAACTGGTTAAAGTGTAAAAGTTTGAGAAACTGTGGGAGGTTGAGGACAGAGGCAGGGGACTAGGTGAGTTTTGATTAATTAAAGTGGCTATTGAGTGAATAAAAGGGGTGTTGAATTGATTGGCTATGCTCCCAGTGTTAGCGGTAAATGAGGGTGCTGGCTATTGGATGTGACCTAGATTAATGAGTTTAGTAATGAATGCACAGAAAGCTTTGGGTTTGGTAGAGGGCACTTTTTGGGAGTTCTCCACTGGATCTCTTTTGTAGATTTGCTTGGGATTTATAATATATCCACTTTCTCCTGGCCTCTTCTCTTTGATGCATAGTTTGTTTTGTTTCCTTAGTTTACTTGTAATGCCATAAGTAAAATAAAACTCGCTGGATACACGGCACATAACTCTTTATTTAGAAAAAAATGTGAGCGCTTTCACAGAGTCATCTCTGCTTCATCAGACAAATTGTAGCAGTTAAAACTTCATTTAAATAGTGATGCATCATGGTGTCAACCAATCAATTCCATGATAAAATCAATACACCAAATAATAATACTTAAGTTATAAAAACAAAAAATTATATATATATATATATATATATATATATATATATATATATATATATATATAAATATATATAAAAACACATATAAAAAACACATAGAGGCTGTATAGAATGTTGGGTACATTTCTAAAATTTCCTAGTTACAATATTAAAAGCTTTATAAAAAGCATAAAAAATAACTAGAGCATCAGTGCTTCAAGTTTCTAAGAAATGGTTTTAAAGAAACCTTGGAGTTTAGGCCAGGTGGTCTGTCTGCTTGGAACTTAATAATCCATTCTTGCTCCAAAGCTTCAGTATTGTTAGTAATATTTCCACCTCTTTTATTTTTATGGACAATATGGAGAACCAGGAAGTTAAAAGTGTGTGTGTTCCCTTCTTGCATGAAATGCATTGCTAATGCATTGCTTTCTTTTTGGTTTCTAATATCTCTCGTATGTTCTAAAAATTCTGTCCTTCAATAATCAATTCATTTTACCTATATAACAGGCAGGACACTTCATGCAGAAACTAAAGTATACTATATGTGCAGTGTGACAGTCAGCATAGAAGTGTGTATCAATGGAGAAACCTCTAATAGGGTGTTTATACTGTCCCCCACCAAAAATGAATGGGCATGCTGTGCATCTCCTGCAGGCAAACATGCCCATCCTAGCAGACTTTACATACTTTGGCTCATCTATTTTTTTGTAGCATAATTGTCTTTTAAGGGACTTATTATTTTTAAAGGAAAAGGATGGTGTTTCTCCTATTATTCCATCGAGTTCTTTCATACTCAAAGTTATTATAGTATGCCAACCTTATTATAATGCTAGAAGAAAACATGCAAATGTTTTACCCATGGAAAATGTGAACACTATAATAACTTCAGGCACAGCAAGAAAGGTAGAGAATAATATGCTGCGAGTACCACTGAACTTTGCGAGTACCATTAATATAGTTTGTGACATAGTCAGAAACAACTGGGATATCCTATTGAGTGTGAAAGAACTCTAGTTATTTAGTATTTTTTATGCTTTTTTATATAGCTTTTAATATTGTAACTAAGAAATTTTGGAAATGTACCCCACATTCTATGCAGCCTCTATGTGTTTTTATATGTGTTTTTATATATATATATATATATATATATATATATATATATATATATATTTTTTTTTTTTTTTTTTTTATACCTTAAGTATTATTATTTGGTGTATTAATTTTAACATGGAATTGATTGGTTGACACCATGATGCATCACTATTTAAATGAAGTTTTAACTGCTACAATTTGTCTGATGAAGCAGAGAGGACTCTGCGAAAGCGCTCACATTTTTTTCTAAATAGTTGTGCCATGTGTATCCAGCGAGTTTTATTTTATTTTACTTATTGCTTCTTCTTTATTATCACTGGTTACTTCATCCAGAGTTGAGGACTTTTTTTCTGTTACTTGTAATGCCTTTTGTGCTAAGTGAGGCTAGTTCATTTAAGACATTTAGAACAATTCTATTGAATTTGGATATAACCTTATTTAGTGGCAGGATATTTACATGATTCCGTTGCGTGCCTTTAGTTATTTATGGAGTATATCTTGGTGGAAGTACTTCAAGTTTCTTACTTGGTTATAGCAGTGTTTTCATTAGTGTTACTATTTAGGAAGTTGGGAGGATGATCACTGAGAAAATATGATAAGGTAACTGCATTTATTATGTGTTGTGTAGAGGAGGTAAAGATCTGATCAATGAGAGATTATCTGGTGGATGATTTATCAAATCTAGTTGGTGGTTTGATGACTTGGGTTAGCCCACACAGAACTTGTCTGAGCTTAGCTGAAGCTAATAATTATTTAGGCCTCTAAGTATCATTGATTCTTGGGATATGTTAGTACACATGCAGCTGAAGAGTTCCTTAATAGTGTTGATATTATTATCAGGAGGGATATAGGTTCCATAAATGTATATAGATTTATAGTTATTCCGTTTAAGCTAGTAGACCAGGATTTCTGAATTGTTAATCTGAGGCAAGTTTATAGAGGCTTTTAATAGTATTAGATTACATTTAAATGAATAGCTACTTCTCCAACATTGTTTTTCTATCAGCTGTAACGATACTATATCTAGGGGTGTGATTTTCTCATCTTTATATTTTATGTTAGCCAAATTTCTATAACTACAACTATGTCAGGGGGAGTGGAGCGCTATCCAGGCATGGAATTCACATATCTTTTTGGGTAAACTTCTAAGATTTGTGCTAGAGAAAAGAAGATCTGTGCAGTCTGATGACTCAGAATGAGTAAATGTGTGTTGATACTGGGAAGTAGTGTAGTGTATTGATATTTGTATGTGTAAATAGCTGGACCTAGGTTGGAGTAGACATCTCCCCTTAGCCTTTGGGAAGCAGCTATATGGAGGTACTGTTATAGAAGTTTGAGTTTTGAGTTCATTTTGGGCACCAGCTGTAAGTGTAATAGACATTGGTTTAGGTATTTGTTTTTTAAGAAGTAGATGTAATGGATATTGGATATTACACAGGTTAACAAAGTGACATATTTTTATACTAGGGTTGTGGTTATAAGTATAAAGTTTATATATGTGCTGGTTGAATCAGTAGTGGGGGTGATTGTAGGTCATGTTATAGGTTTGAAATGTGAGGGGAAAGGAGAGTTTATACAGTAGTAAAATAGTGTTATTTGAGGTAGTTCAAGAGGATATATTAGAATAAGGGAGAATCTTTACTTGTAAGTACATATGATACATGAGTGAGGGAGCCATATCAAATGACTGATAATGGGAAAGAGACAGTGTTGAACTGAGCAACATTGATGACTGCTGTAGAGAGAAGTGAAGTGAGGTATGCCAGTGCTGATTGGGTGACTGGCTTGTGAGGGAGGGCTACGTAATAGGATTGGATAGAAGAATACTATGTGCTTCAAGGCATGAATTGGAATGTGGATATTGAATAGTATAGGTTTAGATGATGTAACAGTGAGTTTGAATTGGGAGTAGGGTAGGAAACTTGAGTGAGCCTGAGTGTAGTAAGGATGAACAGAGTGGGATTTCCTGTTACCAAGGCAAAAGTAGACCAAAAACAAACTATGATAAAAGCAGATAGCTGACTGAGGTAGGGATGTTTTCAGTAGTCTTTGTACTAATAAGAGAGAGAAACTTTTTAGATTGTATGTTTTGAAGCACATAGGAAAATAGCAATGGGAAGCAGGCAGAAATTTTTGAGCAGGGTGTCTAGGCATAGGACATCTCATTCCAGTTGTGTTTGCTTAACAGGCAGTTGTAAATCAAGCATGAAATAAACTGTGAACACTGATTCAGGGACATACACCAGTTACTTCTAAAGATAGTCTTCAGATTTCAAAACCAGTTGGTTCAATGTCTTTTTAGTTTTCAGTCCTTAATTCTTTTTATGATTGACTTGAAAATGGAGGGAATACAGTACTTTGTCAGTAAGTTATTAGGTCAGCTGCCACTGTAAAGGAAGAAAAAAGGTACAAGGGTTATACATCATGAGAGAGAGTGTGAGAGAGAGAGAGAGAGAGAGAGAGAGAGAGGAAACTAGACTGATAATGCAGAAAAAGGCGACATCTACAGAATGTAGGAAATAGACTATGTAAGTAGAGAATTTATTAATATAGTGAGATTTGTGTTATGTAAATAATAAATGCACACCTTTCACAACCTTGCTTATCCCTCTGACAGGTTAAAATATTCACCAGAGATTGAAAACAATGGGCTATAAAATGCAGTACTCAATTCCCACCTTCCCTTAAATTTCACTTTTCCTCCAGAGGTCTAGAACACTCCCCTGCATGGATTGTTCCCACAAATTGCATTTGCTTCTATGTAATTTAATCCTTCCCATATCTCTAGTTCTTCTAGCTCCTTTACAAAATCTGTTACTTCAGTTACAGCTGATTTAAATTTCCATTTTATATATTTTTTGCAGCCAATAGCATTAAGGTTTGTAAGGCCTTACTATGTCTTATTGATTCAGATTGCATATCCCATTTCAGAAGAATCAGTTCCTTAGTTACAGCCATTTGCTCCCCCAACATTTCTGACAAAGTATTCCATGGGGAGTTTTAAAAATCTGCTGCGTTGCATTCTCCAAAAACATGTTTCCAATTACCTCTAATTTGCTAAATGCTCAAGGAAAAATTATCTGAGCTCTACTTAAAGTATAACAATACATGTGCAAACACTTTTAAACAAAAATCCTAAACCATCTGGACTTTGCTGCATACCTGGAGCTGTACAGATGACCTTCCATTGTCCCTTCCATTCTCTCTTCCCAATCTTTTCAAATCTCATCTGATTTATTCTTATAGATACTATGCAATATATTACATACCCTAATAATTAACCCTTTTTTAACAGCCGCTTATGTTCTTGACTCAACTAAAAGTACTATTAGAGCTGGTCTTTCATTTAACAATCCCTGTTCCTTTATCTTTACCTATACTATGTTTATCATTCTCTAATAGGGGGCACTGCAATTTCATGTTTGAACCCTGCATTAATTATTTCCTCTTCCAAGTTCCTTTTCCTTCTTATAGCTATTTCCCTCACTCTGCATTTTCCTCTTCCAAGTTCTTTTTGCATCCTGTAGCTATTTACATTACTCTGCCACTTCTAATTTAACTTAACTGCCATCTCCAGTTGAATCAGTGCAAAATTAACCAGTGACCATGATTTTGCTTCTGCTTTTTGTTGTTCAAATATTTATAGGCCCTTTCATGCTTATATTTTATACTTCTGGCATTAGGAATACCTTTATATTCTCCATTTTCCCTCTTTAACTGATAATTGTTTTTGGCTAGGACTATGTATGAGCTTTAGAATAAAATGCTTCACTTTGTATGCAAAGCTTAAATACATGGATGATTTGATTTCTTTTCTACAACAGTCCCTTTTCTGTCAGTACTTGAGTCTGCATTTGCTTACTCTTTCTTAGTTCATAAGTATATAGATAAGTACTAGCTAGCTACTCTGTTCCCCAGTTTAGTGAAAACAGGTCCTTTAGTACTCATGAACCAAAGATAAAATTTCTTTCATTCTTGAGAGCTTTGAAAACTGTACCAAACCATTTACTAGAAATGTAGTAAGCAGCTTGCTACAGCTTATGCCACAGACATGAAGATGAAGTGCTTCAGCCCTGATCACAAATCAGTATCAGCACTGATTTCTCTATGCTGATACTGTACTACCAATCAGTTGGCATCTGCCAATCATGCCCTCTTAACCATTTGCACCCAGGTTGGCTGCCTCTTCTTCCCACTCTAACAATTCCTTTGGGTAAGTACTAGTCAATCATTCTACAGCTCATTACAAACCTAGCCAATAAACCACATCTTAAAATTTCTTTCAGCCTTCCATAAGGTAAAACTAATATAGACCGGGGAGAATATGGGACCGTCCAAGTTACTTATGTTTACCTTGAAGGTGCTGATGGTGCTACTCTACTTGACATGTAGTGAAAACATGTTATACAAGTTGAGGAACTGTTAGATATCAGTCTATTATGCCAGTTATTCTACTGGGGAATGTTTAACCCCTTTAATTGGATAATTAATTAACCATTTGTTCTGTGAAGGAACAAGAGGACAGGGAACACCAAGAATTTCTTATTTATAAAGGCTAGACACAGAGTACCATAGATCAGTTTATAAGAGATCAAGTACAGTGAGAGTGCAGCCAGTCTGTCCAGATAATGGAGGATGTTGTGGCCATTACTCTTTTAATTAAGAACCTCTTCCAAGCTGATTGATATATTCTGACAACATGACAAAATGCATTATATTCATTAAGGGATCAGATAAAACATGAGAAAATGACTATTAAGACTTCAGTGGATGGAGAGGAGATAGTTTGGAAAATTAGCTGAGCTAGAAAGAAAGACTCCTGAGATTCTATGGAGAAATAAAGGTCAAATAGAAAAAAGTTATGAGCAAGAGGCCCATGAGTCCTACAATGGTGTCTGATTGGAGGGATGTGTCACATATATGGTATTATATAGAAAGATTTTTTTTTACAAAATGACCAATGTTAAATTGTTTTAACATTTAGTTTGTGTTCTGTTTCCTGGAGAAAATATTACAGAATGTAGTAGAAATGAAAAAAGGTATTATAAATTTTGTTAAAAAGAAAAAAAAATGATTTTTGGATGAAGAAGATACTTTGATAGATGTTTGTATGGGACAATTTAATGCTGCTACTGGGGGTTGAAACAAAGGATATTAGCTCTTTGATTTATCTGTGTAAAGAATTTTTTTTTGCGACATAACATTTCAGACTGAAGAGTTAATGAATAAATGTTTTGTCCCACTTTGAAGCTAAGAAAGACTGTTATACAAATAATTTATTTGTTCTAGGCAAGGGGCTCATTTAAAAATAGGATATGTTTATTCCAGACTGATGAAATCACATCAAAAGATGTTAGAAATTATTTTTCATTACTGTTTCATTCTGTTTTTGCTATTGTGAAAATCAAATATATAAGGGCAATTTGGAATAGTTGTGGGAAATGGGTGTTATTCTACTATATGAAAAGAAGTAATAAACATTTGCCAAGTGTTATACATTCTGATGGTAGTAAGGGAACAATTAGGTATATGCAGCAGCCAAAAGCTTGTTTTTTTGAGGAGATTGTAATCATTTGATAAATGAATGTTTAAAAATTAGATACACTCAATGAGGGAAAAAGGTCATATGATGGATAAGTGTAAAAAGAATGCATAATTTGTAAAAAATGAAGGGCATCTTTGGTTTGATTGTAACAAGAGTAATGAAGAACTGAAAGGGATTATGATGAAAGAGTTTTAGTTTCTGAAAGTAATGAAGTAATAAGGGTAAATGGTAAAAAATGTTATTAATGAGGAAGATGAAAGGGTAAGTAAAGAAAGTGGAGACAAAATGTTTTATTTCATGAAGATTAAGATAACTGTACAGAGCATGTTGAAAATGAGAAAAAAGAAACTGAAAGTGAGAAGTCAGATGTTTGTGAAGGGAATATAATGTAAGATAGGAAAAGAAATTTAATAGGTGTTAAGGTAAGGGCAAGGAAAAGAAATGTTTAAAAAAATTCACCAAAGATTAAAAAGAATAGTAAGGAATACTTTCAGATTTGTGTCTCTTAATGTCAATAGTTTATTCAATAAAGGAAAGAAACTGCAGTCTTACAATGGTATACACATATGAGGCAGAGGTAGTAGGTTTGGAGTATGCAATATATATTTTAGAAAATGGTAGAGCTCAGGTCAAAGCATTGTTGGAATGGAGTATTTATATGAAATTTTGAAAGAGCGAGAGAGAGAGAGAGAGATAGTCAGGTGTGGATATGTGTTTGATTATGTGAGCTGGTGTAGAGTTAGAGTTAAATAAGGATAGGAGTTGTGGTGTTTGGAAGGGATATTAAAATATTAGACATTTGCATTGTTAAGGCTGGAAGAGGTACTGTGGTAGACTTTAGAAAAGGTGAAGATGTTTCTAGTGTGATAGATATTTATGCCTTTACTTCAATGAAAGAAAGGGAAATTTTGTTTGAGTTGTTGACATATATTAATAAAAACAATTGTAATGGGAGTTAATTGAGAGTTAAAGATGTATAAAAAGAAAAAAAGGAGTGGATATTAAGAAATCAAAAGAAATCGTGAAATGTGGAGATTACAAATGTAGAATACAGAGGGGTGGATCTACAAAAGAAGTGTATTGGATACAGAACTTGATTTGTCGTGTTATCTAATTCAGAGAATTTAGATGGTGATGTTACTAATGGGATTTCCAATCACAGATATATTTAGATTGAATGTGGTGAAAGCAATGAAGTAATACTTGATGGGTAAGTATTAAAAGATTATCAAGGAAAGGTATTGATAATGTTTTAGAAGGGGAGATTAATAATTATGGAGTGATCATGAAACAATTGTAGAAGTTTTCTGGTTTATGGTCTGCATGGTGGATAGTGTTAATGGGGAAATATAAAAAGTTTTTTTGGAACTGGAAATGGATAAAAGAAAACAAGGTAATGTGAATTACTGAATTATGAGAATAAAGTTAATGAGTTGTTGATTTGCTGAGAGAAATTTGAAAAGTATTTTAGGTATGAACTTTTTTTAATATAAAAAATTGAAAGGTTGTTATATAGGTAGAAGTATTGGTAGAAGGATAAAAAATATGAGGTTTCTTCTTTTTGTATGAATGGACTAATAGTGAATTGATATTATGAATGAGATAAAAATGGTAAAGGGAATACTGGGACAAATCAAAATATGTATTATTGAATGTAGAATTATAATTTAAAGATATTTATAAGACAGGTAGCAGGATAAAACATAATCTGGGATGCTAAGACTTTTTCAGGCATATCTAGTAATAGTTTAATGAAAGATGTTAATTTGGATGAGTTGAATAAGATATCGAATAAAGCTAATGCTGATTCAGTAGCAGGCTTGGACGATATGATTTATGAGGTTTATAAAAAAGTAAAGGAAAAACAGAAAAGTTTATTAGTTCATATGTTTAATGAAGGATTAAGGAGAGCATTGTAAGTGATGATATTTGTGAAGGGTCTATTAAATTAATTTAGAAAAATAGGTGAAATGAATGATCTCAAGAAGTGATGACCAATAACATTAAATAATATGGATTATAAGTTTTTTATGAAGATATTACAAGATAGGTTTGATGACATGATGGATGAAGTTTGGTGGTGGATAGTTTTGGTGCTAAAGGTAGATTCAGTCAGCATTTATGCATGTTGGTAATAGAGATGATGGATGATATTTTATATAGAAGTAAAGATGCTAAAATATGAGTGTGGGATGTTAGAAAAGCTTGTGAATGTGTAGATTAGAAAAGTGTATAGTATATTTTGAAGGACAATGGTTTGCCAGGCAGTATTTTGAAGAGGTTGCAATCTGTGTATAGTAAGGCTGGCATGAGGGTTTTGGTAAATGGATGGCAAGTTTCAAGATTAAATATGAACATGGGGTTGGGGAATGGATGTCCAGTAAGTTGGGTTTTGTTTTCTAGTTATGAATGCAGTAGATGCAAGAATGTTTGAATTTACATTAAAAGGAAGACAGTCAGTAAATGAAATTGTATGTATTTCTAGTTTTTTATCATATACAGATATTATTATTATTATTATTATTATTATTATTACAATTATTATTATTACAGCAAAGGATGATGGATGGGTAGAATACTTAGATGTGGGCTTGATTGTATTGGTGGTATAAGGTAGGAGTTGAGTTAGGATATGAGTTATGGGAAATAGAAGGTAGTAATTTTGTTGTTATAGACGTAAGTGTGTTAGGTGTTATTTTGGGGGAAATGCCATTTAATGATAAATAAAATGGTATTTTCTAAAAGATCATTAGTGCAGGTAAGCTATAGAAAACATTTAGGATATCTTATAAGAAAAGGGTTTATTTAATCAATTTAGTGGTTTTAGGTAAGATAAGGTATTTGGATGATGTCTATATGTTTACAAGTATAATACAGAAGGAGTGGTGCAAGCAATTTATTTAGGGGGTAGCACATTACATCCTGTAAGGGGGGTTGTGTATGCATCATAAAGAATGTGGTTTTGGTTTAATTTATCAAATTATGTATGCAGTTTCTATGAATTAATATAAGATGCAAGTGGTAAAGGATGAAAATTGAATTTTTGTATCTTTAATACTTAATGTTAAATATAAGGAGTGGTAGAAAACCGAAGGAAGATTTAAGAGGAGAAAATGCATTCAAGCAGAAGAGATTGTGGAATAACAGAATAGACTAAGGATGTGGGGGTCTTGCAAACAGAAATAACATGATGTCTAGGAAGTTTAGTATAAGGATATTAATAAAAGATGTTATGGAGTAAATGTTTAGGAAGGATTAAGTAGGGATGATATTAGGGTTGTTAAGGAAAGAAAAAGAGGTTTTGTAGGGTGGTTCAGTGTCAGGACTTTTTGGGAAGATCAAAAAATAAATAAGTTACCTGTCAAGGATAATAAGCTATAGAAGATATTATCACAAATAATATGCTTATTTTGGAAAGAAACATAGACTACAGAACATTTTATTTTAGGGTGTAAAAGAGTAAAGAAATGATGGAAAAGCTTTTGTTTTCATTTGGAGTTATAAAAATTGGGGGCTATAAATATGAACATGATTTTGTATTGGTATTGTGAGATATAGATAAGCAAGAAATTGATAATATGGATGAAGTTTTGTATGGAGTAATTTGGAAGGTATGAGATACTGGAATAAAAGAGGTTTTATTCAATAATAAATGGAGTATAGCTGGAATATTAAGTAAAATAAAGTTTTGGCTGTGAAAAAAGAGTTGGGGTGATTATTATTATAAATTATTTGTGAAAACATTATAAATGGCAAGGTAATTATTGTATGGGCATTTTATAAGAGATATATGTGATTTTAATAATGTAAATAATATGTTATGTTTAAAATGTAAATAGTGTGAATTAAAGGACCCCTACTCTTTTTCATATATGCCATGGGATACTTTCCATCTGTCTGAACTACTACCAGCTCAAGCTGATGGTACCTCAGTTTAATATCTCAGGTAAAATGCAACACATTCAGCAGTGCAGCACCACCCTTATGCTATATTGCAGTGTAAGCAATTCACCTACCTGTTATGGGAACAGAACCCACAGTCCTCTGCAGCATGGCACTGACAGTGACTTCAAAATATATATGCTCTTAAATGTACATCAACAACAGATATGGAAAAAGTCAAGAATCTCAGCAATGTGTTAATGACTCAAAGCAAAAAATCTTGCTCAAGTCCTGCATAATAACTTACTTCACACATTCATGTTAGCCAGTAGAAGTTTCTGTAATAGAAAGACAGTACCTTTATGCATCATGCTTCCAAAGGGCATTAAAGCTGTTCCAAATGTTGACTGGTTTAAATTTAAACTTGAAAAATAATATACTACTTAAATGAAAAGTTTTTTTTTGCTTTAATTTTTGGTCTTTAACATGTGGGTATGTATGTATATACTTGAGTAGCACTATAGGAATTGTGGTCATGATTTTTAGAATGTTGTTAATACTAGACACATGTAGATTAGAGTGTATGTCTTCCTTTAAGAGTTATTCCAGTGTTTGGGCATGCATGTATAAATGCTGAGCACATGCAAGAAAGAATGCCACTTTGTAGTGAGCAGCCGAGGTGTAAGAGTGCATGTGTATAGTAGTTGGTCAGTTCGTTCACGTTTAATGTTACCGTTCTCTATCTTGATGTGTTTGTATGTAATAAACTATTTAAACAAACACCCAACCTCTTCATCTTATTGAATATACACAAGACAAGTGACATGGTGTCAGAATGGGATCCACAGCAAACCTTCTTCTTCAAGACCATGAGGCATGCGGTTACAGTTAAAGGAATATACAAGAATGGATCATTCCTGCTCAAATGACTCGCAAATAGGTCAGACAGGCAAATTCAGGTACTAAAACTCATTTAAATAATTTATTTACTCAATAAATATAAAACAAAATATTAAAACCATTCAAAAATACGTTCTAATTAAACAAAATGTTTGAAACCACAATATATTGATAAAAATAGTTGAAATGCTCACAAAAGTTCTTGAAAAACTTCTGAATCACATAAAATATATAAAAAGTAGAAAACAACCATTATATTTTGCTATGTACTTCTTTTTCGTATTAACTAAAGCTATTTGAGATATCCAAAGTGTGAAAAGTGTTTGTAAGTTCATGCAGTATTGCAATACATTTATTTCAGAGACTACAGTCATTTCATAGAGTTTATGGTGCAGCTGAATATTTTTCATATACCCTTTTTTCATGCATAATTACAAAGACATTTTGTTGGCATGGCAGAAGGATTTTGCAGACCCGCATCACTTGTAGTTGATAATAATGTTGCTGAAAACTGGATAGTGTTTGAGCAAGAGTATGATATTTTCATACAGGCTGCTTTTTCTGATAAAGACGCATGTACAAGGACATTTATTCTACTTAATTTAGCTGGTTCAGAAGCTATTGAAAGATAGCATTCATTTGTGCATGCCCCAGCTGTGTATGCAGGGGAGCAGGGAAAGCACCATATTGTGGTACTGGCTGAAACCCAGGAAGACTCTGAGTGCTTAAAAATTAAGTTTAGAGAAATGTGTAACACACAAATGAATATTACAATAGAAAGGCACATATTTTACAGAAGAGATCAAAAGGCTGGTGATACTTTTGTAGCGTATATAACTGACTTGAGAAACAAAGCATAAACATGCAGATTTTGTGATTTAAGAGATGAGTTGATAAAAGATAGGCTTGTGTGTGGTACTAAATATGATGCAGTGAGAAGGATTCTGCTTTGAGACAGTGATTTAACTTTGAATAAGCCCATAGAGATTTGTCAGATATATGAGCTTACAGAAAAGCACATGAATATGCTTACAAATGAGAAAAGCATGCTTCCAGTGTCTTGCAGTGCTAATGTTGATAGTATGCAGCATGTGGTTAAAAGATACATGCCTAAGGGTGGGGCAGCTTCAGTGAATCCCAGAGCCTTTCTAGAAAACACCACGGTGGCTCAGGTAAAATCCAGAGCATGCTCATTAAAGCACATGGGTGACTCAGCAAAATCAAAGAATGTGCCCCCACCTAGCCTAATAGTCAATTGTCATAATTGTGGTAGTAATCATGATCCCAAAAGAGAAAAGTGCTTAGCTTTTGGTCAGTAATGCCACATATGTAAAAAGTGAAATCATTTCAAAAGACTTTGTAAATCAAAAGAGGGCCATTCTTTTATTAAAAGAGAACATTCCAAGATGCAAGTTAATCAAATAAAAAGCTCCAACCCTACTTTTTATGTTGATGGTGTGTCTGTGCTTGGTGAAACAGTCAATGCAGTTAATTTGTGGGCAAACAATGAAGTATTTTGTACTGCTCTGATTAATGGGAGACCTGTAGAGCTCAAGGCTGATACTGGTTAAAAGTGCAATGTTATGTAATCAGAAATGTTTGCCAAAGTAAGTGCTGATGAGTAGCTTGATCTGGCAAACAGTGCGAAGCTTGTTGCTTAAGGTGATGAAGAAATTCAAAGCAAAAGCTCAGTAGTGCTTTCATGTTACTCTGCTGGGAACAGCTATGACTTGCAATGTTATGTAATCCAAAGGCACACACAGTCATTATTAGGCCTCAGAGACAGTTTTGAAAATGGGACTGCTTCCATTTAATGCAGCAGTCCACCATGTAAGCACATGTCACAATGAAAGTTTTGCACAAACTATTTTTTCTGACTATGCTGATCTTTTTGAAGACAAGTTAGGAAAACTCCCAGTTGTGTATTCCTTGAAGTTAGACCCTGACTGCGACATTTATTAGACCAGCAAGGAAATTTCCAGTAGCCCTGCAAAACAGAGTCAAAGCTGAGCTAGACAGAATGCTATGTCTAGGTGTAATTTGTCCAGTAGATGAACCAACTGAATGGATATCCTCCATGGAAGTAGCTCATAATCAAAGCTCAGATGATATTAGAATAAGTATTTGTCCAAGAGATTTGAACAAAGCAGTAAAACAGCCTCATCATCCAATGCATACAGTTTAAGAAGTTGCTGCTCTTATGTTAAATGCCACAGTTTTTTTTGTCTTAGATGCAAAAATTTCATTTTGGCAAATTTTGCTTGACCAAAAATTTCCATTACTAAGTACTTTCAGTACACCATTTGGAAGGTACAGATTTTTCAAAATGCCATTTGGGATAAATTCTGCCAGTGAAATCTTTCAGCATGGGATGGAACACATTTTTTTGGCTATTCATGTGCTATCATAGTAGATTATACTATTGTAGGAGGCAATGGTGAAGTTGAACATGATAGAAACCTCAAGAAAATTCTGGAATGTGCTTGTGAAGTGAGTCTTAAGCTAAATCCCCAGAAATGCAAATTCAGGCTATAAGAAGTTACTTATGTGGGTCATTTGTTTACTAGTTCAGGCTTATGAACAGATCCTTCTAAGCAAACTGCAATTCTTGAGATGCCAGCTCCAGATAATGTCACTTCCTTACAATGTTTTCTTGGCAAGGTCAACTATTTAGGCAAGTTCATTTTAGATTTGAGTGCACTTTCAGCACAGCTCAGAGTGCTGACACACAAAGATGTAACCTGGTCCTGGTCAGAACAACAGCAAAGAGCATTTGATGTCCTGAAACAGAGAATTGCCAGTCTACCCACACTAAGATATTATGATGTTTACACACCAGTAACTCTTTCTTGTGATGCTTTGAAGTTTGGTTTTAGTTCAGCCATTCTTCAAGAGGGTAGACCAGTAACCTATGCATCTAGAATCTTAACTCAAACTGAGATGCAGTATGCTCAGATAGAGAAAGAGCTCTTGGCAATTGTTTGCATATTCAAAGTTGCATGATTATATTTATGGCCGACCTATCCAAATCAAGACTGATCACCAGTCTTTGGTCACTATTTTGAAAAAGACTATGCACACTGCTCCTGTGAGACTGCAATGCATGATTTTGAAAATGCAAAATTATAATTCACTTGGTTTACACAAAAGGCAATCTTCTTTATTTTGATGATACTTTATACAGAGGATTCAGAAAAAAAACACTGAACAGCATTTAAATGAGAAACCTGATTTTGAATTTATGGATGCAAGAAATTTTTCTTCCACATGTCTTCATGAGCTTAGAACTCACACAGCTTCAGATCCAATTTTCAAGAAGCTCAACCACTTTATCAGTCAAGGATGGCACTCAAAGCAATCTTGTTTGCTACCAGATGTGTAGCAGTATTTTCCTTACAGAGATTAGACTTTAATGGAAGATGGTATCATCATGAAAGGTCCAAAAGTGATTGTTCCAAAATCCTTGCAACAAGAGTATATCAAAATATTATATTGTGGCCACCCAGAAACTGATTCTACCAAAAGAAAGGTGAGACAACTAGTATTTTGGCCTTCTTTGTCACAAGACACTGAGAGAGAGAGAGAGAGCGCTTTCATCTTGTTTTGTTTGTAATAGTACTAAGCAGCATCAACAAAAACAACCACTTCAACTAAGCCAGATTCCTGATCTACCTTGGTCAACAGTGGCTACAGACATTTTCGAATGGAATGGTCAGCATTACTTGGTGTTAGTAGACTCTTACTCAAATTGGTTCAAGATTGACATACTTCCTAATCTCATGTCCAATACTATCATTACGAAGTTGAAATATTATTTTTCTGTACATGGTAGTCTGCACAAAGTCATTTCTGACAACAATGCACAATTTACAAGTCAGCAGTTCAAAAGATTTGCTGAAGCATGGGACTTTGTTCATGTTATGAGCAGTCCTGAATACCCACAATCAAATGACTTAGCAGAACCTGCCGTTCAAAGTGCAAAACAGCTTTTGGAAAAATCTAAACATGACAATACTGTTTTCTAAATCTCAGAAACATACCTCATGAAAAACATCTTGGTTCACCTGCCCAGAGGTTAATGTCAAGACAAACCAGAACCACACTTCCAGTCAGTAAGAATTTGTTGGTTCCAAGTGCTAAAAACAACAAAGCAGTAAAAGCTCAACTCCTACAGAAGCATTTGTCCCAAAAGTCTTACTATGATAAAACCAGCAAACCTCTGAATCCATTAAAATAAGGAAAGATAGTGAGGATGCAGACATAAAAAGGACTTGACCGAATAGGACTTGTGGAACGTTTGTGTGAAGAACTGAGATCGTACATCATTGATTTGCAAGGCATGGAATTCAGACGGAATAGGAAACACTACTTCATATAAAGAATACTTCTTCATATAAAGAGTGCAAAACTACAGAGCTTATTTTTTTTCTTCTGCCTTCAAAGAAATATAATGCAGTATAGAACCATTTAAAATGTAAATACAAATTGAAAGCTATTTGCCATGTCTCTTGCTGGGAGAATTTATTTTTAACAGAACCAGTTTCAGGTGACCAAAATGGACTCATACAAAGTAAGTAAACTTGAAAAGACAGTTTGTTTACTACTAATCATGGCAATTTGAACCCTTCCCTTTTATTGACACTTTACTTGAACAGTAAGAAAGCATCTATTAATGTATTTATCATTCTGAAACATTTGTTAATTTTACCTTTCCTATTATTGTTGTTGCAGTAGTTAAAATATTTGGTTATGTACTGCAGACTTTCAGTCTAACAACACTGCTGTTATTCACACTGCAAAATATATCAAACAAAATTAGCACAGTAGCATTATCTGTTCTGGTTTAGAGCAAATCAGCATGTATTATCAATCTAAGTGTGATGAAAGTAGCTTTCATCGTTTGGATGTCAACAGGTACAGTAACCATGAAAATAATTTTAATAAGTATTATAGAAACATTTCTTTACCAACTAGTCAAATCAGTTCAAAACTTCATATGGGCATGTAGAATGGGATGACTCATAAGTTTCCTGAAATAAATAGGGCCTTTTACCCATGATCTATATATTTACATTCTAAAAATATTTATTACATACATTCTGTCCTTGATAGAGATTGACTATGCAGCAAGATGGAAACAGATTGGACATGGTGATTGCCATAGGCTCTTTAAATCTTTCAGAACCAGAATTTTTTACCCGATGTATACCTCTCACTGAACAGACATTTTCTAGATAAAATTGTATAATCTTCAATAAAGCATTTCTGGAAAAAGTGGAACAAGTTCCTAAGCCTTTTTAAAACACACCCTCTATCCTATATTCTACATTAACTGGTGGATACAAACTTTGGGAAACAGAGGGTCTCAAATCATCTCAGCATGCAGCAACCCCATGTGTGGCTTAAAAGGTTAAAAATAAACTATGGACTTCCTAACTCATGTTTCTTTCTGTCTTTGAAAGTCCATAGATCATTTGTGCTGTAACATAGTTCAGTGGAACACTTT
>NC_056750.1:177674963-177699963 GCF_019279795.1 Protopterus annectens | reverse complement strand
AAATCACCTAGGTGAAATGTATTCAAATGAGGCAGGTAGAGTGATCCAGCAAGCAGATAGGCAGTTGTGCTGACCCCATGTTGCTGTCCATAATGTGCATGGATGTACATGGAAAAATTTCATGTACAGGGTGTAAAAATAACACCAGGGGCTGTAAAAGTGTACTTATAGTGGCAGAAAAAGAATAAATGACATAGATATCTGCAAAACTAACCACCATGTGTCCAAAACTGTATGGAAAATAATTTTATTTTTTTAACACCCTGCATATGTTTGCACAGCATGCCACAGTGTGCAAACTTGCCATTATGAAAAAAAAATATTGTAAAAACCAGAATTTGTGAGTATGTAACAGTAATGCATAATAGGACCCTGTGTGGAGTATATACAAATTAGGACTGCCGTGGTTGCTAATGAGGCAGACCCTGAAGCCATGTAGTTTTCAGGTACTGTGCACTGATCTATATGCAAATGAGCTGGGGTTACTGAATAGCACAAATGGATATCCGTGCACACAGATCCCATTCATGTAGGCACAGAACCATGTTGGTGTCCACAGAAAGGGTAAATGATGTCAAAAAGGGATGTGTCTGCAATCTTTTAAGCTCATTGGAGCTCAGTGGTGCACCGTGCAAACAGGTGCTGCTGAGCTGAATAGGGGGAAGTGTACACTGACTGCTAAGCTGTGTTTACCTCTGAGCATGCATATTATCATGCTTGCACAGTGCACTACTGTGCTGAGCATAACCTTCCATGGTGGTGTGTCTACTGACTGCTAAGCTTTGTTTATCTTTGCAGAACGGGTTTGTGTGGCACTCCACAGTGCTCAGCAAGGAAGGCTGTCAAAAAAAAATTTGGCTGAGAAAAGCCAATGATATATTAACTACTGATGAGACCTGTTTCACTTAATGTTGGGCCATTAAACTCCTAAATGATGTACCTGGTAGGTGGAATACATTACAGGCAGCCAAATACACAGGGTACACCTACAGCAGAGCACTATAAAGGTTGAATGCACCCTACAATCTGATTTTCACCCCATACTCTGCACCATTAGAGTACAGACTTGGGAATTTTAACCAGGAGAATACTAGGGGCTGCTGCAGCTCTGCTACATATGTATGTGCTAGATGCTGAAGTCAATGCAGCTGCTGCTGATGCTGACCATAGGCCTAGACTGAGAAGGAGAAAAGTGTTCAAGCCCAGGGTAACCTACCAGGAGCTAAATGAGCTGGAGATTGTAGAGTGCTACAGGGTGGACAGGGACATACTACAAGAACTCACTGAATTCTGCTGACCTCAACTCAGACCCGGAGCCAACAGAGGGGAACCCATCCCAGTGGAAACAAACGTATGTATAGCCCTTAGGATACTAGCTACAGGTACTTTCCAAAGACCAACTGGGGGCATAATGGGGGTCTCACAAGCATCTGCTTCCAGGGTACTCCACCAGTTCTTGGATGCCATGCTACCACATGTCAGTGAGCACATTTCTTTTCTCCACACCCCTGAGGAGAGGGCCAGCAGCATGTGACTCTTCTACCATGTAGCACACTACTCTGAGGTAGTGGGTGCCATAGATTGCACTCATATACACATCAAGGCACCACCCAGTGAAGAGTGTGGAACCTATGTCGACCACAAGGGGTACCACTCCATCAACTGCCAGCTCATGTGCAGTCATGAATGTGTGTGCTGGCAGCCCTGGCAGTTATCACTACTCCCATATCTGGCATGCATTACAGATGTATATTAAGACCAAAGGCTGATGTAGTGATAAACCAGAAGTTAGAAAATAAAAGCTGAATAAGAAAAATTCCAACTCCAAGAACATCAGTACTTTATTGCAACAAAGCTTTCAGATATAAAACATTCTTCAGTGCTTTCAGATATAAATCCTTCAGTGCTTTCAGATATAAATTTATTCGTTTTTGTATATGTGCAAATAATTTGAATATGTAAAAAAAACTTTTGTAATAAATGTGATGCCCGTGCCCTGGCCCAGCAATCAAGGAGCCTCAATCCTCACCACTAACACCAGTGAGGGGCATCTCATATAGCGGAAAGGATAACAAATACACACAGTAAAGTACAATTTCACTTAAGAGCACACAGAGATCACAGTCAGTCTGGGGCTGGTTGCTCTCTTGCTCTCCAGGTTCCCAATAAGACTCCCCACTGGCATAGCTATAGGGTCCAGATCTCAGCCTAGCTGGGCAAGCTAAAACCTCCAGTACCCTCTCTGTCCAACCAGTGCTTTGTGTCCCTGCTCAAGCAGCTGACACACACACACACTTTGAGATAAGAATTTATACAACCACATAGACACTCCTGGGGAAGGCTGGCACAGGCTCTCCAGCTGTGCCCCTTTTACTCAGACTATATGGTAGTCACTACTGCCACCACCCAGCTAATAACTATCAGCCACCCAAAGGCCCTTAAAAGGGTGTTCAATTATTACTGTGCAATATTATTATCCAATTGATAAGTGTGACTAACCAGACAAGGCTTAATTAGAGTGGCTTTGTACAGTTTTACCAAAGACATGCAAGTACTCTTAAGAGCTTAAATTATCTCTACAAAAACAGCCACAGTTGAAAGGGTTTAAAAATATTTAATAACAATTTCTAAAAACACAAGACAATACTTTTTACTACACAGTGCTAGTCAATAGTTCAGAGATCACAGAGAAATATGTAAAACAATGCAGTAGTAAAGTTCTGACATCACAGAAAAACACTTAGTTCCTAACTATTTCTAAGAGAAACCACAGTGCTAAAATACTACTTACATATAGATCAAGGCAGAGAGCTGTGAGTTGGATAGTCAAGGCAAAAATGCTCAATGCCTTCTGATTCTCTCTGTTTAAATTGCTATCTTCATTCCTGATTCCCATTATTTTATTTTATTTATTTTATTTTTTTATTTTATTTTACATTTGTTGACCGGGCTAGTCTAGCTGGATATATGTCCATTTTCAGTAGAGGCCCGGGGAGAAAAGCTCCACACAGTTTCAACAATGTTAACATAAACAACATAATAGAAAAAAAACATATTTATACATTTTATACATTTACTAACAGTGAGTCTGTCACTTATGAGTAGATAATAAGTAATGTATAATTTTAATAGGCTTAGAATAGTTAATAAGACGGTACATTTATGTGTTGCTAAAAAAGTATTAGTTGCAGGAAAGAAGTTAGTAAAAGTGTTGATATAGATAAAAGAGGAATATAATGAAAATATATGGAGGGGTTGTTAGGTAAAGTGTGTAGTAATGATATGAGTCAGTTTAAAAGATGTAGTAGTAGTATGGAGTGTGAGGAGAGGAAGCATGGTAGTATCTAGAAAAAAAAATAGAAATAAAGAAATATGGATAAGATAAGTTAGTGAAAGAGTAGGTTCAGAGATGAGAAATTTTAGATGAGTAAGTCAACATTACATCATTTCTTCACACTTTCCTGGGGTTCCCAGGCTAACAGATACTGATACTATATTCTATTGTTATCTTGCACCTGAAGGAAGCTACATCAGTAAGAGACATTCCATATGTAAACTCCAGTAATTAATTCCTTAAGTTAAAAGAATAGAAAGAATGTGCTAGCCCAGACGGAATGACTCCAAATCTTTAACTTCAAAGGACAGACATGAAATGCTTGTCTTAGCTTTCTTTACAGCAGTGGGTAATGTTGTTACATTTTTTGAAGTTCAACATTTCACAGCATATTCTTTCATTTAAGAAAACAAGCCTGTATTTCAACATTTCACAGTATATTCTTTCAATTAAGAAAACAAGCCTGTAATTCAACATTCATATTTACAAATGACAGAATTATGTACCAAACTCTATTTGACAAGGCTGGCAGCCTTCACCCATCTCTACCAGTCTTCGCATCTCTCCCCCCTGGGGAACTCAAGCTAGTTTTCCAAGTGACCTTTGAGAAACGCTGATTGAGAGGGTCAGATCTATCTGTGTATACCTTACCCCATTCCCTGTCTTGAGAGCCCATCTGCATTGACATTTCTACTCCCACTGCGGTCCTGCACTGACATATATGCTTGCAAACCTAGGCTCCATCTTAGCAACTTGGCATTTTGCTGGCAGGCTCTGTTTAACCATATTAGGGGGTTGTGATCGGTCATTACAGTGAACTTTATTCCATACAGATAAGGCTGAAGGTTCTGCAGTGCTTACACTATGGCTAGACATTCCTTTTCTACTGCTGCATAGCATTCCTCCCTGGGTTGGAGCCTATGACTGAGATAAACCACAGGGTGCACTTATCCCTCTGAAGAAACCTGGCTGAGTACAGCCCCCACCCCATGGTTTGAAGCATCCACCTGTACAACAAATTATTTGCTGTAGTCTGGACAGGCTAACACAGGGGGTCCTCCCAAAGCTTCTTTAAGCTTCTGGAATGCCTGCTCACATGCTAGGGTCCACATTACCTTATCTAGCCTGTTCTTCCTTGTCAGGTCTATGAGTGGAGCAGCTTTGGTACTATAATTGGAGACAATCTTTCTGTAGTACCCTGCTGTTCCTAAGAATGCCCTCATCTGCTTTTTGGTAACAGGTGCAGGCCATGCCTGAATGGCTTCCACTTTGGCAGGTTCTGGCCTTATCTTACCACTCCACACTCTATGTCCTAGGTAGGAGAACTCTGCCATATCCACCTGACATTTGCTCAGCTTAATGGTCAACTCTGCCCTCTGTAGTCTGCCCAGCACCTCCCTGACATGCTGAAGGTGCTCTTGCCAGGAATGGCTGTAGATGGCAATATCATCTAGGTAAGCAAGGGCAAACCCTCCTGCTCCTGCTAGGATATGATCTACCAGCCTCTGGAAAGTCACTGGGACATTCTTCATCCCAAAAGGCATCTTGGTGAACTCATACAAGCCAAACAGAGTCACAAAGGCTGACTCTCTAGCACTGGGTGTCAAGGGCACCTGCCAGTAACCCTTGGTAAGATCGATATTTGTAAGATATTTTGCCCCACCCAGCTGCTGTAGGGCCTCATCTGTCCTAGGCATGGGGTAGGCATCTGACTCTGTGTGACTATTTAATTTCCTGTAGTCCACACAGAACCTGGTGCTGCCATCCATCTTTGGCACCAGCACCACTTGGGAGGCCCAGGGACTGTTGGACTCTTGAATCACCCCTAATTCCAATATCTCTTGTATCTTCAACCTCAGAGTCAGTTTGACTCCATTGGGCACCCTATAAGGGGCCTTCCTAATAGGCCTTTTGGGTGCTGTATCTACCTGGTGCTGCACCAGGTGGGTGCACCATGGTTTCCTAGTGAACATGTCCCCAAACTTCTGCAACACTGCTAGATTTCTCGAACCTGGCTAGGAGATAGCTGCTGGGACATTGTTACACCTTCCACTTAGGGGTCTGCCTGAGCTTCACTGGGGAGATCAGTCTCCAGATCTCCCTCAGACTCCTCCTGCAATCCACTGCAAATGCACAGCACGAGCGCCTCCCTATCATGGTAAGGTTTTATCATGTTAACATGGTACAAGTTGTGCCCCTGCCTTCTGCCTAGCAGTTCTGCCATGTAGTTAACTTTACTTACCTTTCATACCACCTTGTAGGGTCCCTCCCAAGCTGCTTGCAGCTTGTTGTGTCTGACAGGAATGAGACCCATTACCTGCTGCCCGACAGCATACTCTCTAGCTCGAGCATTCCTGTCATACCACACCTTTTTCTGTTGTTGGGCTTCTTCCAGGTTCTCCTGGGCCAAGCCTATGAGTTCCCTGACCCTTGTCCTGAGGTTTAGGACATATGCCACAACAGACTCATTGTGAGACTTGCACTCACCTTCCCAATCATCTCAAATTAAATCTAGAGGTCCCCTCACCCTATGTCTATACAGCAACTCAAAGGTTGAAAACCCTGTGGATTCCTGGGGAACCTCTCTGTAAGCAAACAACAGATGGGGCAAATATTTGTCCCACTCCCTCTTAAACTGATCTGCAAATGCCCATAGCATGGACTTGATTGGAGAGTTTAACCTCACAACAAGACCAATAATCTGGGGATGATAGGGAGTGGTCTTCATGTGCTTCACCCCACAGGACTTCCACAGATAAGCCAGCAGGTCTGACATGAAATTGGGACCTCTGTCAGTCAGTATTTCTTTTGGGAAACCTACCCTGCTGAAAATCTCTAACAAAGCATTTGCCACCTTCTCTGCCTCAATGGAGGACAAAGCCACTGCCTCAGGGTATTGTGTAGCATAATCCACTACCACTAGGATATATTTTTTCCCTGTGGAACTTGGGGTACTCAATCGCAGGCAAAGGCATCAAAGGAGCTCTCACCTTGTCTCCTGCCTTGCCTACCTTTTGACACTGCTCACAGGTCCTGCAGTACCCTGTTAAATCTCTGGAAATTCCAGGACAACAGAAGTTCTGCATAATATGCCTCTTTGTACGTTTTATGCCCATATGACCTGCAAAGGAAATATCATGGGCTATGGCTAGAAGTGCCAGACGGTAGGCTGTAGGCACTACAGGCACAACTGGGACCTCTGTCAGTCAGTATTTCTTTTGGGAAACCTACCCTGCTGAAAATCTCTAACAAAACATTTGCCACCTTCTCTGCCTCAATGGAGGACAAAGCCACTGCTTCAGGGTATTGTGTAGCATAATCCACTACCACTCGGATATACTTTTTCCCTGTTGAACTTGGGGTACTCAGAGGATCCACAATATCCATACTACTCTCTGAAATGGCTCCTCAATTGCAGGCAAAGGCATCAAAGGAGCTCTCACCTTGTCTCCTGCCTTGCCTACCTTTTGGCACTGCTCACAGGTCCTGCAGTACCCTGCTACATCTCTGGAAATTCCAGGGCAACAGAAATTCTGCATAATATGGCTCTTTGTACGTTTTATGCCCATATGGCCTGCAAAGGGAATATCATGGGCTGTGGCTAGAAGTGCCAGAAGGTAGGCTATAGGCACTACCAACTGCTCTACTCTCTCACCCTCTCGCCCTCCCTCAGGGGTCCACTCTCTGTACAGTAACCCTTTGTCCCAGTATACAGTTTCCCCCTTCCCTTGAGAATCAGGTGCCTTCCCAGTTACCTGCCTCGGGCCTTACAATGTAGGGTCTGAGAGCTGAGCCTGTCTCAACTTTCTCCTTGTAACCCTTCAAAGCTCCCCTTCCACAGGAAGTCTGGCATCCTCTGACAGTGGTACCTCACTGTCAGCCTGGGTACTACTACTCACCTCTACCTTTGCAGTTACTCTGTCCAAGGGACCATCAGTATCCACAAACAGCTGTGGCTCACATTCAGTCTCACTGCTACAAAGTAGGTCCTTACCTCACCAGTTCTGGCTGCAAGTATGCGTTCTGTCTAGGTCTCCCCCAGGCTACCAGACCCATATGCTTGTCTCCAAGCCTGACTGTGTGTGACTGCATAAGCACATGGTACTGCCTCATCCAAATCCTTCCCTATCAGGACATCTGCAGGATGGTAGTTTCATACCCCTGTTGTCTCAAGACAACCTACTACTGGCATTTTGTCTTTCCCACTTACTGGCTCTCTTAACTTTTGTTCCCCACTTCGCCTCTGTGGACATCTGTATGCCACATGGCCCCATTGGTTGCATTCAAAACACTTAACCCTAGCTCCTGGATATGTACCTGGACAAGTGACTTCCCCTGCTACTGGCAGATTCTGTTGGGGCAGTCTGTGCTGCCCCCATGGCTTCCTTTAGACCCATGAGCAGTACTGGGGGTCCCTTTCCTGTGTAGGGCTGCCCTATTTTCCAGGTATAGGTCTCCCTTCTTCCGCAACTCATCTGAAGTAGCACATTGTCTATCAGCTAACCAGATCCTCATGTCCTCAGGCAAAGAGCTAAGGGCTTGTTCCCTCACCAAAAGGTCTGCCAGCCCTTCAAAAGTGGTTACCTGGCATCCACTCACCCACCTATGGAAATAAGGGCTCAGTTCAGCAAAATATTCACACACACTTTCATCTGCTTTGCATCTATGCTCACGAAACTTTTTCCTATACGTTCATAGGTTGGTACTAGGCTATCAGCCCTAGGGCCTATACAAGCCTAGCCATAACAATTCCCTGGCTATTTCTTCCCACATTATTTACTTTCCTGGACCCCTGTCTAGCAGGGCGACTGACGTGATCCCTGGGGTGAATTTCCTTTCTCCCATCCAATCGTCAAGGTTCCTCTTGAAGAGGTCCAAAGAGGCACTCTGCTTGACATGTATGGGCAATCTATTCCAGAGTCTGGAGAGTCTCTGGGTCAGGAACCTATCCCTCCAGCATGTTTTGTTTATTGTGATGACAAGGTTTAGATCCCTGAGCGTGTAGCTCTGAGGGATTGGGATTTCTTTAAGTGTAGCATGTCCAACAGCTCTGGGTTTGACATGGCCTTGTATGTTAAGCAGAGATCGCCTCTGAGTAGACGATATGCGACAGAGTATAGCTGGAGTTTTTTAAGGCGGTCAGCGTAGGGCATCTGCTTTAGGCCTGTGATTCTTTTAGTGAGGTATTTCTGAGGCCTTTCCAGTTGTTGCAGATGTCTTGAGAGGTACATACCAAATGGGGCGTTGTATTCTATAATGGGTCTAATGAGGGATGAGTACAGTGGGACAATGACCTCCTTTTTTCTGGATGAAAAGCCCTTCGTGATGAGGTGTGCCACATAGAAGGATTTCCTGACTGTTGTGGCGATGTGGTTATCAAAGGTGAGACCACTGTCCACCTGTGTCCCTACATCTCTTATCACACTTTCTGTGTTTAGTGTACTGCCACCTATATGGTAATTCATGGATACATGTTTTTCCCAAAGGGATAACAATACATTTCTTGGTATTGAGCTTGAGCCCATGGCTCTGGCACCAAGCATCTGTTTCTGTAAGGCCCTTTTGTAGAGTATCCACATCATTTGGGAATTCAATAATGGCTCCCAGTTTGCAGTCATCTGCAAACTTTGTTAGCCAGAGTCCCTTAGTGTTGACCTGTACTTCAGAGAAGTAGATGCCAAACAAGAGCGGCCCCAGGACTGAACCCTGAGGTACTCCACTTGTCACTTGTCTGGAGCTGGATTTGAAGTCGGCTACTTTTACAGTGTGGGTTCTATCAATAAGCCATTTAGCAACCCATTGGGTGACATAGGGATTAATGCCCAACTTAGTAAGTTTATCTATGATTCCAGAGTGGGGGATGGTGTCAAAGGCCTTGGCAAGGTCTAGATAGGCTGTGTGGACCACCTTACCCTTGTCCATGGCTCTGGAGACTGATTCAAAGAAGTCAATCAGGTTCAGGAGACAAGATCGGCCCTTCACAAACCCAAACTGGGTGGGGTCCAGTGTTTGAAGGTTGCCAATGTCTTTGTTTATAAGTTCCATGATAATACGCTCCATGGCCTTGCAGATAAGGCTTGTCAGACTGATGGGACGGTAGTTTCTGGGATCCAAGTTGGATCCTCCCTTGTGGATTGGGATAACTGTAGCTCTGCGCCACTCAGTGGGCATGAAACCTGAGGTGAGGCTATGATTAAACATGACACTTAGATGAGGTGCCAGTTCATATTGTAGTTCATGTAGTACACAGCCCGGGATGTCATCTGGTCCCATGGATGCTGTATTCTTGGCTTTAGAGAGTGCGTTTTGTACCTGTGTGGCCGTTATTACTGGAATTTGGCAATCTTCCGGTATTGAGATGGGCCATTTAGGGGGTGAGAGGGGGGTGAAGTTGGCACTGAATCGATCTGCCAGGATATTGACAATATCCTTCAGATCAGTATATTTAATGCAGATCTGAGCATTGCCATTTAGATTCTTGACATAGTTATAGAATGCTTTGTGGTTGTCTTTGGAATCTTTTGTGATTTTATTTTCATAACTAGCTTTGGAGGATTTTATGAGGCATCTCAGTTTCTTACTGAGGCTAGTAAGGGAGTTTTTTGCATCCTGGGATTTTCCTTTTCTGCAAAAGTTTCTTCCTTTTGTTGTAAAGTTTGTTTATGGCAGGGGACCACCAGATTGGCTTCCTTTTTTTGGATGAGAGCATTTTGGTTCTATTTGGGATGGCACGATTCATGCATGAGTGGATGTGCTCGTACAGTGCCTTAGTGTAGGATTCAGCAGTTGAACTTTCAGTTCCCGTCTGCATGGGTGTCATGAAGTTTGTCACTTCTGACTTGAGTAGCATGAAGTTGGCTTTGAAGAAGTTTTTTATGGTGGTTTCTTTACTGGGGGGTGGGATGTGGATGTTAAGGGTGATTAGCTTATGGTCAGACCTGACTAACAAGGGGGTGACCATAGGTATGGAGCATTGATTTCCATGTTGGTAATGACCAGGTCTAGGATATTGGAGCCCTGGTGGGACTATGGATTAGTTGATCCAGGGCGTTGGAATTTATGAATTCCAAGAACCGTTGCGCAAAGGTGTTGGGACATGAGTAGTTTTCCCAGTTAATAGCAGGGTTGTTAAAATCACCCAGTATTAGGGTGTTTGGTTCTATCTTATTATTTTCCAGTATGTTTAGAAAGGTGTAGTGAGAATCTTGGGGTATGGTGGGGGATCTGTAGCAAGCTACAATTTGGATTGCAGTCTTACCTAGTGTTAGTTGCACTTGGAGAATTTCAGACACATTGTGTTGGCCAACTAGCCTGGTGGTGTGAATATCCTTGGTGAATATTGACACTCCTCCACCTTTAGTGTTTTGGTCCTGGTTTGGTGGCTGAAAAGTGTGGTAAGAGTTGTAGCCTGGTATTGCAGGGGTGCTCTCTGGAGCCTTGAACCAGGTCTCAGTTACTGCACAGATATCGATGTTCTCCATTTTTAGGAGTGCCTCGAGAGAGTGCATTTTGAGGTTTAGACTTCTAGCATTGAGTAGCATTACCTTCAGATTTTGCATGCTTGTACCTGTTACGGTGGTGGTTTTGTCCTTTGAAGTTTGCCTAAAAAAGGCACTATAGGGGTGGCAAGAGCCTTAGCCAGTAACCAGAATCCCAGGGGCGACAGGTGCAGACCATCTCTGGCAAAGCATCGTGGTCTGTCAATCATGTCATCCCAGACAGACAGATACTGGATCCCCTTTGAATGACACCAGAAGCTTAGCCAATTGTTGAAGTCAATCATTTTATCCTTATATTGTGGTATCATTCTGGGCGAAGGCAGGATGCTACTCAGGGCTAGGGTCATACCTGCCTGGGCCACATGATCCAAGAGCTCTTCCATGTCTCTTTTCATGTAGTCCAGGGAGGTACGTCTCAAGTCATTCACTCCAACATGGACAATGACAGAGTCATATTTGTACTTGTTGTGGAGTGACTTGAGTGCATGCGTTATGTGGCGGATCCTGGCACCCGACAGGCAGCTGACTGTAATTTTCTCCTTATTCAACCTGGTGAGAGGGACATCAGTGTGCTGGACTATAGAGTCACATATGACTAAAGTGTTAGGTACATTGTCTTGCCTTAGGGGCTGTTGCTGGGTGGCACACTGGTGTTGTGAACTATGTGACACATTGGTTGTGATTGGTGTTTGTTTGCGTTTCAGCTTCAGAGGTCTTTGTTGCTTGGGCAGGTTACAGTTAAGGGCCTCTGCATATGTGGATTTAGTGTTGCTATATGTGGGTGTTGTTGGTGTGGGATTAGAAGGGCTATGTGTTGCTTGAGGTGTAGTGTGGGTGTTAACCTTCTCCTCTTGACTGTTTAGCACAATCTTGGGTGGAGAGAGCTTTGCTTCCATTTTGGCTATGTAAGTGCATTTCTCACAGGTTGTAGTGTTGGGTGGTAGGAGGAGAGGGTTGTCTGTGTACATGAGGCAATTGCTGCATTGCCCCAGTATGCCCAGATTCACCCAGTGGACAGGATAAATCACCGGAAGCTGACCCTTGGACATGCCTGGTTTGGGGCTTTTTTTTTTTTTCTTTGTAAAGTATAGGAGCTGTTTCCTTAGCAAGGTACTTTGCAATTATAGGCTGTTTAGTGCCTACTATTAATTTCTCCTTGTTAACAAGGAGAGTTCAGTGTTTGTATGAGTTTAAGGCTTCCTAGTGCTTTCCAGCAGGTATTAGAGAAAGTGCTAGTTACAGGGATGCTTAAAGGTAAGATTGAAAAGAATGCACTCTGCAGTGTGCACTAGAGAAGTTAGATGTGAAAGTAGGTAACTTGAGTTTTACCTGTTTAAAAAGTTAAGGTTTAGTGGAGAGTTACTATTTTTAAAACAGCAAGATGGATTGAAAGGGGTGGTCACTTTTGTATTTTGGTACTATGAAATACTGTAGGATGGCCAATAAATTTAAATAATTGAAGGGGTGGGATTCAGGTGTTAGCTTAAAAAAGTCTAACAGACAGTTCTTTACAGCAGTATAATCAAAACATGCAACATCAGGCATTTTAGACAATACAGTTACAGCTTTACTTTGAAGTAAGGGGGTCAGGAACCGTACCCAGAGCCTTTGGTCAACTTCATACTGCTTACATACCCTCTCAAACATATGAATGAAATTATCAAAATTGCCCCCCTCATTAAACTGCAGAAGAAATTTACTGACCGTTTGTGCTTCTAGGGTCCAGTTATTCCCTTCCCCATTACCTCCATGACTCTGACGAAGAGTCAGCATTTCCCTCTCATGCCTCCTCCACCGCACTTTTTCCTTGGCTTCTATCTCCAAATGCCTGGCTTACAACTCAAGTCTCTTTAGCTCCAGCTGGATTTTTAAGTCCACTGCAGAAAGGTTGAGCTTGAATACATTATTTGATGATTTTCTGATTGAATGTAATACTAAGAGTAACATGTTTTTAGACAGGGGATATCTGAGCAGACTGGTCAATTCTATCAAAACAGAGGTCATTTACAAACGGAGAATGGGTATTTTTGTACCTATTTTGAGGAGTACTAATATAGCAGACCGAGTTCGAGGACATCTATTTTCTAATAGGCTAAATGTTAAAGAGAACAGAACTATTAATAATGACCAGGTAGGCACAGGTCCTTCCTTTGGTGATAACAGTAGTGAAACTAGGTTAAATGATCACAAGAAGGCAATGTGGCCATTCATATGCACTTATTCTGTGGACAACTGCTTGGTGGAAGATATTATTAGGAAGAATTGGGCCATTCTTATGCAGGACCAGGGGATGGCTGACACATTTGGTAGTTGTCTGCAGGTAGTCTTTAGAAGAGGAAGAAACTTGGAAAAACTTATTGGAGTATGTTAAACTACAGCATAGGAAGGGTCAAATGCTACCATGCGGAATGTGCCAACTGTGTAAATATATTCTAAAAACAACTAAGATAAAAATCAGGGACAAAGAAATTAGTATTAAGGGGAAATATAACTGTTATACCCAAGGAGTTGTATACGCTGCTGTTTTTGACAGTGTTAAGCATTTTATATTGGCAAAACACAATTTAAGCTAGGTCAACGAATTTATGAACATATATATGAGATTAAGGAAAAAAATGAGAAAATGCTTTATATAGACATACTAAATGCTGCCCTAAACATAGTTTTAAATTTATAGTGTTACAACAAATTATAAGTCAGGTAAGGGGTGGTCCTTGGAAAATATACCTGGAAGAGAAGGAAATCTGGTGGCAACTTTTTTTAAATGATTTTTTAAATGCTTTTTTAAATGCTTGTTTTCCCCCAGGGTTAAAAGATTTATATTATAAGTAAATTGAAATTAAAAGTTTTTGATAGGTGATTAGATTTAGCATTTCAACCCCTGTTAGTATAAGTATATTTATGTATTATAGCTTATTCTATATAGGTAGTATTTTTATCAATGTTTATTTTATAAATGTATATTTTAACAAATATGTATTTTTTTTTAGTATTGTATTATTTATATACATATTTATGAATTATGTGCTTATAATATTTATGTAAAAAGATTTCTGTTTTTATAAACATTTTATTCTATTATACTATTACAGAGGTATGTTTTCATCAGTATTAGTCTTTATTTATTTGCATTTTTGCACAGATTAACTGATATATATATATATATATATATATATATATATATATATATTTTTTTTTTTTTTTTTTTTTTTTTTTGCTTACCCTTTTCATATGTCAATTTGGAATGAATTGCCTTGGGGTATGGTTGCTGCTGCCATTTGATTGCATTATTTTATTATTTTATTTTATTATTTTATCAACTTGCATCAATTTCAAACTTTATTGGTTGATTAGCTCATTGTCTTTAATTACTTCTGTATAAATACTAGCGTCTTAGCTCATTGAAATTGTCTGATGAAGTCTGGTCACTGTTACCAGATGAAAGCACTTACTTTGTATGTAATAAATTTTAGATGTTCACCTCGTGTTCCTAGCCTTCCTTGCTGGATTTGGTTTTTGCTGTTTTTGTCGGTGTTCCTGTTTGGTTACCATTTACTTGGGGATACTGGGTATGCACTGGAACCGTGGATGATGACACCCATCAGAAATGCACACACACCCACTGAAGAATGCCATAATGAGGTATGCAAATAACCTAGGAACATCATAGAGCTTTGGGCTGTTTAAGTCATGGTCCAGTGCCACAATATATCTGGTGGAGCCTTGCAGTACTCTCCAGCCACATGTGCACAGCTGTTTACAGTATGTGCCATGCTACGCAATATGATCCTGCAAAACAGCTGCAGCAAGATCAGCAGCAGGAAGGGATACACAGCCCCCCACCAGTGCCTAGGTCACCAGAGCTGCACCCACAGGGGGAATCAGAGGAGGAACCCCCCCCCAAGGCTGTCCCTGTAGGCAGACATAGGTATGCCCAATATGCCCTGGCTTTTGCCAGAAGACAATGTATAGCACATGCACTGATAACCTAGGGCCCTAGAGACTGACATCTTACCCCATTTATTGGCCCTGAACTGCATGCATCAAACAGAGTTAGCCCCAAACTAGAGGTCTGTCAACTGCTGCATTCACAAGGTAAGTCACTCTTTTATACACCACTTGTATGGGGTACTACAATATGGTAGCATATGTATGGACCTGCAGCATGTATGAAAGGGAATATAGTGGGCTATATATAGTGTGCTACTGGGCTACTTGCAGAGATCTATAGTGGGCTACTGGGCTACTTGTACAGATCTAACAGCCACTTGAGACAACAGGTACTCTTTTCACTAGTATGTGCCCCATAATATCCACTAGGTCACAAAGCTGGAAACTCCACAACATTATTCCAGGGAGATGCCAAACAGTGGGGTCACAGGACAGTTGCAAGACTGTCTATGCCAGCAGAACATAGGCTGGTCGTCCACCACCCCAAACAAATCAGTGTCCCCATACAACTGCTGTAACAGTAAGTCTGCAGTGAGATACTAGCAGACCAGACAATTTCTGTATGCTATTGATACTGTGAGGAATGAAACCTCTCTGTCTGGTGGCTGATGTGGCTCACTAGGCCAGAGATGGTGCTGATGGTTCAAATCTGGCAGCATCCAACTTCTTTTGTATGCCAGGTACTCATATGGTGTTATTTCCACAGACTGTCATAACTGCTAAATCTGTTACTGCAAGAAAGCTGGGCAAAGCCAGAGTGAATGGGGACACATAGGGCCATACCTACAGACAGATTATACATGCTCTGAGTAATCTAGCAGGTGGCCTGTATAACAGCAGGCTGCAACAGATCAGATTAGCTGCAGGATGTAAAGGCCATCACTGAAATGTGTCAGTAGTTACAACAAGTCAGTGACCGCTATTTATAGTATAGTACCAGAAAACCACAAATGTATGAGGAACACTGTAGCCATATGGGGTAAAATGCTGAACATTCTGCAAAAACATTTACAGGGAGAGGTATGCAGACTATCTCCCTGTGTGTGGTGTTACATCATGTACCCCAATCACATCATGCTTCTCAACATTTTAGAGCAGGAAATCTGGCCAAAGCCGTGAATAAAAGTGGTACCAAGGCCCACAACTAGGGACAGGTTTTAAACAGCTGCTCCTACAATCATAGAATGTCAATAGAATAACAGGTCTTGTATTAGCATGAATCTCCTGATGTGTATGGAGTCTGAAACTCAAATGTCTGTCATTAATTATTGATTTCAATCTTCACTGATTTGCCATTAATTTGCCAGAAAACCACAACGTTGTGTGAAATGGATCAAAACTATGAGGCAAACTTCTGGACAGTCTGTGAAGCTGTGTACAGTTGTGAGGTATGAATGACATATTAAGGTCAGCAAACAGCTAGGGAATGCCTTGGAGAATATCAGGGAACTGCAGTACTGTGGTAACAAGTGCAGCAGCCAATGGCCTGCAGCACACATAATCCCAGACTGGAGTATAGGTAACTCTGGCCTGGAGTCACATTGTTAGTACTGACAATCACATTGGGCATGGTCCTACACTTGGCTAACTTGAGCCCAAGTCTGTTGCTTCTACCTCCCAAAGACCTGCTATGTGGAAATATGTCTGTACGTACATACAGCTAAGTATACATATCTGTCTCTCCCTATCCCCCTCATGCTTGATTAGTGTCTCTGTCAGTATGTGGCACATGCTCACACACACAAACACACACACACACACACACACACATATATATATATATATATATATATATATATATATATATATAATAACAAGAGGTACATATAGCTATATAAAGAACAATGATACATAGACTCCCCACATATATCTACATAACACATTTAGATAACATACACACACAACAACATTTAAGGAGACATCCCTGTTAGATGCATTTATATAGATATGGGTGAGGATGTACGACTGTCACCACATACCCCAGAATGCTGGTGTTATCTGCACATACACATCACAACAGCTGTCCGATGGCACCAGATCAAGGCTGCAACAGTACATAATCCACTCACCCACAGACCCCTGTGCCTTCCGACTGTCACCCTGCAGACAGACAGGTACGCAGGTGGTGTAATGTGCAATGGGTACAATGCATGCCTTGGACAGGCCATATTGTCTCTGGCCACATATCCACCTATCAAACTGCAAACAGCCACATATGGCCAGACAGGTAAGTGTACACATGTAACAGGGATATTACCAGGTATCCCACCCCTAGGACAGTAGATACAATAACAGTACCAAGCAGTATCACTCTGCAGACCATACATGCTGCCTAACACAAGGCCACTTTGTGTACTGCCCAAGTATTGTGCTTGTATCACCATATGCAAGAGATGTAACCTGTGGTGCATGCGATAAGTACTGTGAGCTGTAGTGTGTAACAGTTGATAGGCAAGGGTTTTTGTGTGTGTGTATGTGTGTGTGTGTGTGTGTGTGTGTGTGTGTGTGTGAGTGTGTCTATGTGTGTGTGTGTGTGTGTGTGTGTGTGTGTGTGTGTGTGTGTGTGTGTGTGTGTGTGTTCATATATCCCCTTGACTACAGACATGCTCATCTGGCTTAACTCTTTGCAATGGTATGCATTTTATGGCCCTGTGACTGACTGCTGGCCTCTAAAGTCCCTCCTCCACAAGGCCTGCTGATGTCATCCACCTTAACAGTGCTGACACTTTGATATCAGATAAACTTTATGGCACATGTGATAAATACTGCAAGCTATAGTGTCTATTACTTGACAGGTAGGGAGTCAAATATCACAGCATCCAACTTCTGTGGGTGTGTGTGTGTATAAACATATCCCCTTGCAGCACTAGAGACAGGACCATCCAGCCTATCTCTGTCCATTGGTTATGCATTTTATGGCCTCATGACTAGCCACTGGTCCTAAATTTCCCTCATCTACATAAGCATAATTTATGTCCGCCACCATCTAGATTTGTACATGCAGCATACCGAGATGACATGCATGAAGGGTAGCAGACCTTATCACAGGGTATGAAATGATAATGACGCTGACTGTCAACATTGTCCCTGACACACTGTTCTACAAACATGCACCTAGGGAGCCATGCACATATACTGACATAACTTGCTGATGCCATATTTCTGCTGTGCTGCCTTGCTATCCTGTGCCACTGTATTTCATGTGTCCATAGTTGAACTGTTCAGACTCCTGGGACACAAACATACACAGGTCCATAACAGGCAACAAAGATACACAAAGTCTGATGTGTAGTCAAGACATATGCCAGTATACACTACCTGTCATGGCCCACAACAGCTATCATAGCATAACACTACTGCACTATACAAACACATGTAAAATAATACAGTTACCCTGTGCATCAGATACATTTTCAGGTCCCTGCATCGATGGCATGGATGGCAGGAATGTAGCACAGGTATCATCACATGCACAGGGTATGGTGTAGGGGTGCCAGAGGCCTAGGCTCTGCCAAACAGTTGACAGCTGAGTTTGGTTTTAATTTGAGTTGAGCTGCATTTTGCTAAGTTTGGGCCTTTGTCCCCCCATTAATTATGGCTTTGTCCTAATTTCTTACTGTAGGAAATTGAGAGGTATGTTAGGCATAGCTGTCAACCAGAGACAAATATCCATGAAACAGGGACTTAGCCAGGGTACATCAGGTACATTCAGGTGCACTTTTGCAATGCTAGACCTCTTTATGTGTGACATTGACAGACTGAGAGAAGGTGAATTACAGCACATCATTTGATGTTACAGGAGTGTGCACCCTTAAGTAGTGTCAGTATGTCATACGTGTAATCCACTATCTTTACTACAACAGGCGACCATTGTAGGAGGGATTGACAGAGACAGAGACAGAGCAGAGATGTGATTCAAATCAGGGACAGTTGAGAGGCATGCTGTAGGTATTGTACAACAGAGTATCACTGATATGTCAATATCACAGATCTAATACAAGCCTACTTTTGTAATCCCTATTCCACATACCTCCATACTCCCATCTGCATTCTGTTTTTATTTTATTTTATTTTACAATTGTTGACCGGGCTATTCTAACTGGATATATGTCCATTTTCAGTAGAGGCCCGGGGAGATAAGCTCCAAATTAATAATTATAATGATACTAAATAAAATCCCATTAAAGAAGTACATGTAAAGTAATTAGGTAAAAATTAGATAAAATTAAGACATTGTTACTAGTGACAAAGTTATAAGATATAAACATGCAGTAGTTAGGAAATAAACAAAATATAGTAGCACATGACATACATGGAGAAAATACAAAAAGTACAGAGAGTAGGGAAATAGTAAAGTAAGAAGAAAAGTAAGTACACACTTTTTTTTTTTTTTTTTTTTTCTTCATAGATAGTAAGAAGGAGTTACAGATCAGTGGGTGCCACTTTGACATAGAAATTGGGTATTAGAGATGTGAAGTATAGTCAGGGGTCATGAAATAAAGTTAGTCAGGATTAGTACAGGGGCACAGCCATTGTGTTTTGAGGTATAGCTTGAGTTTCTTTTTAAAGAGAGATTTTGAGGGAATAGATGAAAGTTCAGAGGGAAGCAGGTTCCAATCTTTTCCAACAGTGTTAGAAAAAAGAGAGTCTCCAGCCTTGTTGTTTGACTTGACGGTATCTATAAGAAGTTTGTGTGCAGATCTTAGGGACTTTAGGTATTGGTAAGGGAGAATAAGAGTAGATAGTATAGGTGTTTTGTCAGGTTGATAAAGAATTTGATGGGCTATGCCTAATTGATTATTTTTTAGTTGCTGCAGAAATTCAAGCCAGCCTAGTTGTTTTAAATTAGTACAGTGGTGGGTTCTGTAAGGGTTTCCTGTGGCAAATCTGGCTATGTTGTGGTAGGAGTTGTTTAATTTCAACAAATTCTTTTTTGATAAGTTGGTAAATATGGGAGAGGCATAGAGAAGGGGTGAGATAAGGTGGGAGTGGGCTATAGTTGTTCTAGATTCTGGAGTGAGGAAAGGTTTGATTCTGTAAAGAGAGCCTATTTTTTTGTTAATGGTTTTCAATGTGTTGTCTATATGGGCTTCAAAGTTAAGCTTGTTATCAATGGTTATGCCTAGTAGTTTGGTAGTAGGATCTTGTGCTATAGGTGTGCCATTTTTTGATGTTATAGTAAAGTCAATGTGGGGAGATTTGCTGGAAGGTGTGAAGAGGAGGAGTTTAGTTTTTTTTGGGTTAAGTAGTAGACAGCATTGGCAAAACCATTCTTCTACAGATTTAAATATGTGTTGTGTGAGGGAGTGAAGGTCTGATACAGATGTGGCTGAGCAGATTAGTGTAGAATCATCTGCGTATTGTATACATGTAGCTTCGGGAACTACTTGGTGGAGGTCATTGATAAATAAAGAAAATAGGAGGGGACCCAGTATGGAGCCTTGTGGGACACCAATGTTGACAGGTAGCTGGGAGGATAGAGTGGAGTTCCAGAG
Organism: Protopterus annectens; assembly: GCF_019279795.1. Taxonomy (NCBI): domain Eukaryota; kingdom Metazoa; phylum Chordata; order Ceratodontiformes; family Protopteridae; genus Protopterus; species Protopterus annectens. The sequence continues at coordinate 177,679,684 of NC_056750.1, read as the reverse complement.
GACTGCTTGATGTCTGTTATTTAAGTAGGACTTAAACCAGTTAATAGATTGGGTATCAATTGACAAGGATTGAAGAATGTGTATGAGTATTAGGTGGTTGACCATGTCGAAAGCTCTGGATAGATCTAAGAAAAGTGCAGAGGAAAGGGTGTTATTGTTGCAATTTTTGTTGATAGTGTCTGTAAAGGAGAGGAGGGCAGTGGTGGTATTGTGGGATAGTCTAAAACCATGTTGGGCTTTAGAGAGTAAGTTATTTTGGAGAAGGTGGTGAAGCAGTTGCTTGTGGATACACCTTTCCATAATCTTAGATAAGGGAGAGAGAAGGGCTATAGGGCGGTAGTTAGAGATTTCAGTAGAATTTCCACCCTTATGAAGTGGGATAATGTGGGAGATTTTCCAAAGTTTAGGGACATATCCTTCAGTGATGGTTCTGTTTATCAGTATAGAAATTGGGTAGGCTATTGATTTGGCTGCTAATTGCAAGTATTCTGCGGGTATTAGGTCTGCAGAGGGAGTACATAATTTGAGTTTTTTGAGAAGGGAGAGAACATAAGTTGTTGGGACAGGTTGGAAGCGAAATGGGGGGGGGTTTAGGTTGTTGTTAGATATGTTTGTGTTATTGATGGGGAGTTGACTGGCTAGGGTTTGAATAGTTTTGGTAAAGAAGGCATTAAAGTTATTTGCGATTTGGTTGGGGTTCCTTATGTCAGAGCCTTGTGGGTTGGGTGTGACAGGTTTACTTGGCTGTAGTAATTGATTTATGTTTGCCCAGAACTTTTGTGGGTTATTTTGGCGAGTATGTTAAGGTTTCAGGTAGTATTTTTTTTTATCGTTCATTATTGCTTTTTTGGTCTTATTTCTCAGTTGTTTGAAGTTTTGCTAATCAGTTGTGTTTTTAGTTAAGCGAGATTTGTTCCAGATTTTATTTCTTAGATTGATTTTTAGTTTGGTTTCTATTGAGAGCCAGGGGGCAGATTTAGTTCGAATTCTAATAGAGCGTGTGGGGGCATGGTAGTTAAGTATGGTCAGAAACTTAGCATTAAAGAAATCTACATCTTCGTCAAGAGAAAGGTGTTTTAAGGGTGTCCAGTTACATGCCTTCAGTTCAGTTTGAAATAGCTCCAAGTTAAAATTTTTTTTAGATCTGATTGTTCTGGTTATGCTTTGGGTAGGAGGGTTGGTTTTGTGTCTGATGATGTAGGTTAATAAGTGATCACTTATATCATCAGGGAGGGTTCCTGTTACAAATGTATGGGGTTGATTATTGGTGAGTATCCAGGCTATGGTACTTTCTTTTTTGTTAGTTTTATTTATTCTGGTGGGGGAGGTGATAATCTGAGAGAATCCATAAAGGTTAATATGGCTAGTAGGATGTTTGTTGTTACAGGATTGCCAATCAATGTTTACGTCACCTAGGATGATTGTTTCTTGGGGTAAGTTTAGTGATAGCCAACATAGGAACTTTTCTATGGTAGAAATATTATTTCCTGGGGGAACATAAATGCAAATAATAAAGATTGATTTGACTGTGTTTAGTTTAAGTTTGGTAATAAGAATTTCAGCATTAGAGTCTTGGGGAGGTTTTTGATGGAAAGTGGTTATTTGAAGGCTGGATTTAAATAAGATAGCTATACCACCACCTTTTTTAGATTCTCTGTCGAGACGTAAGATATTATAGCCAGGAGGAATGAGTTCGCTGTCTTTTGTTAAGGGTTTTAACCAGGTTTCTGTTAGACAAATAATATCAAATGAGTACACTTCTAAGAGAGCATGCAGTTGAGTTGTTTTATTATTAATACTACGTATGTTAAGGTTAGCTATTGAGAGTGATTTTTTGGGGTTTTTTAAATAGTGGGTTAACAGTGGGGTTTTGGTAAATGGATTGATTTAAGGAGGAGTCAATTGGACCTGGGTTTGGGTGAATATCTCCATTCTTAAGTGAGAGAAGTAGGGTTAGGTATGTAGTGTTTGTATATTTACTATGAGGAAGGGGTATCTTACTGGGATTTGGGTATACATGTTTTATGTGGGTTATTCTATGATATCTAGATAAAAGATAGCTAGGTGTGGAAGAATGTGATGGTTGAGGTAGGTAGGAATTAAAGAGGAAGTTTGTTTAGCTGGGTTGTTAAGGTGTGAAAGTAGTGGTTGTTCATAGGAGGTAGTAAGGTGTGCTAATATTAGAGTGGGAATAAGTGAGAGCACAACTATGGTATGTTTGAGTACTAGGGTGGGGAGTTTATACATTTTAAAGGTGGGTAGTCACTTTTAGTAACTAGTACAAGTGAAGTGGGTGTGGTATTGTTAGGCAAGTTACGTGGTGTATGTGAAAGGATGTGGTTAAAGGAAGAAGTATGGAGTGAAGAGAGCTGATTGGTTAGTTGCAGTTGGATTGTAATTGGAGGAAAAGGAGAGGGGGTGTGGTTAGGTAGGTATAAGTGTGGATGCACTGGGGGTGGGTGGGATTTGGGGGTAGGGTAGGGGAGCGGAGTGAGCCCGCAGGGCAAACGGAGCGGGTAGAGACAAAGGAAGAGAAGTTAGCAAGGAAACAATCAGCAATGCAGGTAGCTACCGGTTGGAAAGGTAAGTTATGAGTGGAGAAGGATTGGGAATAAAGGGGAAAAGTAGAAAAAGATTTATTGAGGAGTACAAACTAAAAGGCACCAAGTAAGTTGGAGTCAGAACCAGTAAGAAGTTAGTAGATGGTTAAAGTTTTCCAAGAGAAGTTAGCAAGGAAACAATCAGCAATGCAGGTAGCTACAGGTTGGAAAGGTAAGTTATGAGTGGAGAAGGATTGGGAATAAAGGGGAAAAGTAGAAAAAGATTTATTGAGGAGTACAAACTAAAAGGCACCAAGTAAGTTGGAGTCAGAACCAGTAAGAAGTTAGTAGATGGTTAAAGTTTTCCAACTAGCATAGGGAGAGGGGGAGTGAATAGGTGGGAGAAAGGTGCCCCCTAGTGGGCAGTTCAGGAAATGAAGGTGAGTTTGTAAGGGAGCAGAAAAGTGAAGGAGAGCGTAGAGAAAGAAATCTATAGTGAGGGGGTGAAGGTAAGTGGAAGAGGGGTATAGGCTGTTAGGTAGGTACAGAATAGGGGTAAGGCTGCTGGCTACTCAGGCTCCCAGCAGACTTTGAAGCCCTGAAACTGGTGGTGGATAGGGTCTGTTTTACCAGGTAAATTTAGTCCATAACATACTTATTGTATTCCTTGATAGAGGGTGCAGCAAGCTGGAGGTTGAGGCCACACGCGTATGGTTAGGGTTCTTAACACACCAGGTAGGCTGAGGCTGTATCAGGAGTAGGCACAAATTGAGTTGGGTACTTAGGGTAAGAAGGGAAATAAAGGTAGAGGAGAAAAAAAAAGTTAGAAATTCAGCATATATATTAAAGAAGGCAGTAACATCTAGCAGTAATAGTTATAACATTGCAAATAGTATTTGAGATATGATGTTTACAAGTAGCCAGTCTAAAGGCAACAGCATTGATGAGGTAAAAACAGCAGGTAGCACAAATGCAATGGTACAAAGTTCAGTAAGATACATGCATTTAGCTGTCTAATCAGTTCTTACTTACTTCAGGCAACAGCAACAAGGAGGTTTAAACAACAAGTAACACAATGGAATGGTACAAACATGCCCTGTTTTATGGGGAAATCTTGCACATACCTGGTAGAGTGATGTATTCCTTTTTTGAAGCATTCCTCTACAAATGCTTTGCACATACATTCTCTGTGTGAGTAAAACCACATACAGACCTGTTCCCCGTAAGCAGATGGCTGCCTTTTGTAGGTAATGCTCATTAACAGGTAATTGCCTCTGCACCAAGATGTGGCTTATAATTGCTAATTTCATCCAAAACAGCTGAATTTCACTATCAGTAGCCAATGACATGACACCACAGTGAAATATATATGAGGCTTTCATGTTGGCCTTGGCCCCTGTCTTAGTTTTTGAGATGGACATTACTGAGGTGTGGAGACTACAGCATCACAGAGGTTAAGCAAAAATACTGACCACTGTAGGGATGTATGGGGATGTATGACGTATGTCCACAGTTTTTCTTCATATGTTTGGTCAGTATCCCATGACAGTGTATTCACCTGGCAGTTCACTGGCCAACATTGTGGGTTGAGGTCAGTAAGGGAAGAGAAATGTGAGTTTCACACTTCATACCAGTCAGAATATGCATGTTAATGCAATAGCTGCTATTCTATCAACTTACTATCTTTGTAAGGGCAAACTGTGAAACATGTTCCTATCTCTGGGACTTTAACCCCCTTGATATATGGTTGTGTCCGGATCACCTGTTATAGGTGGTTTGGAGCTATGGTCAGTCTGTAGCAACTACCTGAACATACAGCTGTGGTATGCTCCAGGCTGAAGATTTGCTGCAGCCTAGAACACATAGGGGGAGTGTGAACACTTTGGAGGCCAGCAAGCTATATGTGTAACTGTGGCAGCAGTGGCAGCCCTGTAATTACAGCAGAGCCAGGGTGAGGCTACCCTTTACAATCCAATCAAGGTATGTGCTTAAGTTACATCTGGTATGCAACAGTACCAATAGCAGAGTAGTAGGCGACATATAGTTAGGCTATAAGAATATGTGCAGTGTGTCCCTACCTGCAGGCCTTTGACTTGCAAAACAGAGTAGCAGATAATTCAGTAGCAGTAACCTATGGGGATTAAAATTGCATGACTCAGTCATTACTTGCTGTCTTCACAA